>NW_024068249.1:0-180482 GCF_009389715.1 Phoenix dactylifera
ATTGTGTTTGATTGATTCGATATCATATTTTCGGTTTAGAAAATTGAACGTAATGCAAGAAAAGATAATAATAACTCGTAATAGATTCGGACTCGCAGTTGGGCTATGTTGAGGACCCCGCCAATAGAGGCTAATACATTGGTATCGTAAGAAGATTAGTCGGTGATATGACCCTGCCACAGGGAACATATGGTCATAGTTATTGGCTGTTGAGTTGAATTCTGGTAAATTGAAAGAAATTAAGATATGAACGATATTTGGTTTTGACACTGCATGTTTTTATAACTAAAATATGAAATAGAGAATTAATTGAACTTCAACCTCGCTATGTTGAGAACCCCGCCAATGGAGGCAGCTACGTTGGCAATTGACTGTCCTGAAGGACGACAGGTATTAATCTAGTTCCAATATTTATTTCTATTTATTGTCTAGCTATGCCCACTGCTCCTTGTTAGACAACTTATTATGCTGCTAGAAAAGATTAAATAGTTACATAACAATTTTTTTTGATTAATTGTCAAAAGAAGAATATGAGCTTTTGAATTTCGAAAGTGTTCACACGGATTAAGACATAATAATGAATGTACCAATAAGCAAGTAATTCTAGGAGAAAAAAATCTCTAGACTTGACACGGGTATGTTGAGGTTTAAATCAGAGCGTGCAGAGGAAGTGTGGTGAATAGAATTATTTGACATTGGTTAAACAAGATGACTTTGATTTGAAGAGTGTTATGACTTGATTTGGAAGAAGTATTATTCTTGAACTGCATGTACAAAAATTTCATAGATTAAATTTTTTTAAGGGAGGAAGGATGTGAGACCCTGGAACGGAGCCCAGTCCACTTGACCAGCCCAGCTCCAAAACTTTCGGCCTCACGTGCGTTGCATGTGAGGGGGCGTGATGAAGGGGAGAATCATCCCGAAGAAGCCAGGAATGCCTGGTTATTTTTAGGGCTTCTTCCTCCTCCTTTGAAGCCATCCAAAGCGGAGCCGCCATGCCCAACTGGTTGGGGGTTCTCCTTCTTCTTCGTGTTGCCGCCCAAGAGAGAGGGAGGAGAGCCATTAAAGCAATGGGTTGGGTGCTCTTCTTCCTCCGTTTGCCGTCGGAAGGAAGCCGCCGGATTTTTGCCGGGGCTGAGGTAAAGATTCCTAGCCTTCACCTCTTTGTTATACCATTTGAAAAAAAAAGAGAAAGAAAGAAAGAAGAAGAGAGGGAAGAAGGAGAAGGCCGACCGCTGCGGGCTCTTCTTCTCCCATGCGCATGCCTCCTCCGCGGGAAGAAGGAGAGGGCGGCCGCCGCGGGCATCGCCGGCCTCGACTTGGCCTCTCCAAGTTCGCCGACCTCCCTTTGCGGGAGAAGAAAGAAGAAGAAAGAAAGCGGGGGAAGGAGAGGAAGTCGGGTGAAGAGAAGAGGAGGAGAAAGAAAAAGAAAAAAAGAAAGGGGGGAAGGAAGAGAGGAGTTGGGAGAAGATTCTGGAGAAGAAGAGAAGAAAAGAAAAGAAAAAGAAAAGAAAAGGAAAGAAAAGAAAAGAAAGAAAAGAAAAGGAAAAGAAAAGAAAAAGAAAGAGAAAAGGAATATATATATATATATAAGGGAGGGAGGTGTTTACGGGTATGAACCTGAACTCGGAGTGCTAGGCACTTCTGCAGGCTCGACCATGGAAGGATGTTAAAATTTAAGTTTATATATATATATAGTGATGAATTTTAAAAGAAGAATATGATTTTTGGATATTAGGTTCTGTGAGGGATTTGCGTAATTAATTGGATTTGTTGTGGATCTCGTTCGTAAGGTAAAGTAATGTAACCTTTTTCTAGATTTATCGGCAAGTTATAAATATTTTCTCGAGTCGAGTTATTCTTGATTTACAAATTCGATGCATGGTTTATATGTCTATTTTTAGAATATTGTATAATTCTGATTGAACATATTTTGCTTTCGACTTGGATTGTGTTTGATTGATTCGATATCATATTTCGGTTTAGAAAATTGAACGTAATGCAAGAAAAGAATAATAACTCGTAATAGATTTGGACTCGCAGTCGGGCTATGTTGAGAACCCTGCCAATAGGGGCTAATACATTGGTACCGCAAGAAGATTAGTCGGTGATATGACCTTGCCACAGGAAACATGTGGTCATAGTTCTCGGCTATTAAGTTGAATTCTGATAAATTGAAAGAAATTGAGATATGAACGATATTTGGTTTTGACGCTGCATGTTTTCATAACTGAAATATGAAATAGAGAACTAATTGAACTTCGACCTGGCTATATTGAGGACCCCGCCAATGGGGGCAGATACGTTGGCAATTGACTATCCTGAAGGACTCACCGCGAGAAGATTAGTCGGTATTGATGACCCTGCCACAGGAAACATGTGGTCATAGTCCAGGATTGACAAGATGAATTGAATATGTGAAAGAATCTCGAAATCGTAAAAAGAATCTTAAGAATTTAAGAAATATTTGATTTGTATCTTGGAACTGCATATATATTTATTTTCTGCATATTATTGCCTGATTTATCTAGCTAGAGTGTTTGTTACTTACTGGGCTGTTTAGATCATTATACAATTTATTGTTGTTTTACAGATCTCGAGAACTAGTCTATTGAGGTTTCAAAATGGGAGGGCGACTAGAAGGATTGTGCACAAGCTATCTTAGATTAGGGTTATTTAAGTTGAACTATTATCTTGGACATTTATTATAATTGTTAGACATTGCTAGGTTTTGTTATTTTAAGAACTAAGTTTTGCATGTTGGTAAATTATTGTTCCGCTGCATATTTAGAACTGTGAGACTTTATGACTTGAGTTAGTCAATGAAATAAGATTGCATTTATTTAGTTGAATTATTTTAAATTTATATAAATTGAGATGTTGGCTAAGATGCCTTGCATGCTCGTGGGGAGAGTTTCCTACTGGTGTGCGGCGGTTGGCGCGACCCTTGGCTCGCGATTTCGGGCTGGGGGCGTGGCAATTTTAGTCATTTTGAAAAGGCAATACCTTCATCACTGCTTGCTATCATCAAAGAGTGTCAAAAGTTCTCATGGTTGTAAGGCCGTATCCAGCATATGTATTGGTACCACTAAACTTATTGTTGCTACTTATTCACACTGAGGGTGAAATGACTTGAAACAATCAGTGCATTGTTGCCAGTTCAGCATTCTGGCAGCTCAAGTGGTTCCAAATATTTTCTTTCCTAAGGTGCAGCTTAATTTAGTTGTCAGAGTAGTTACAAAGGATAATCAAATTAAGTAAACCTGCTTTTATTCCATAGCGTTTTCTTTATATGTTCATAATCTTTGTGCTCTTGTTAAAAATGTTTTTTTTTTCTATTAGAGAACCAGCACTTGTGAAGAGAATTGGGGCTGCAACTGCTCTTGAAGTGAGAGCAACAGGTATTCCTTATGTTTTCGCTCCATGTGTTCGATAACAATGACATAAAACCATTATGTTGCTGTGAATTTTGGTTCTTACAAAAAAGATAAATAAGCTAAACATATCTCACGGAGAACATCCAGGACCATTCAGTTTCAGTCTTCTTCTGCTCGAGCCTTGTGCAGGTTTGTAGAGATCCAAGATGGGGTCGCTGCTATAAAAGCTACAGCGACGATCCAAAAATTGTCCAAGCAATGACAGAGATCATCCCTGGCCTGCAAGGAGAAATTCCAGCAAATTGTCCTTGTAGATCGGTTCGGTACGTCCGGTATGGAGATTGGTTCGGCATACCTCTCAGGTGCTCTTCGCGCTCTATCTGACCTTCGAAGAGGAGATGTGTGTTGTGGTTGTACCTTATCCATGGGTACATTTGGTTGAGGAATATCTTGTGTCTCCATTTGTAGGTCTTGAAGATGGATCTTCCTAACACTTCATGCTACACCGAAGATGGATCTTCCTAACACTCTTTATGCTTTTATTTTAAAAGGCTTGTAGCCAATTTGCATGCCTCTCCAAAAGATAAAATTAAGAACACAGTCCCTAATGCAATGCTATGTGGTGGATTCCAAACCCTAGATCTATCTACTCTAATAAATTTCAATTTGCACTCATAGTTTAATTTAGTTAAATCAAGTTAGCAAATCCTTCTTCTTGATTTATTTTTAAAAGAAAAATAACTTATTCTTCAATCCCTGTGGACCGACACCCGTAATCACTATCCTACAGGATACGTGCTATTGCGTGGTTTATTTTCAAAATTGAAAGAACCGATCAAATTTTTGGCGCCGTTGCCGGGGATTGCTACCATAGTTATTTTTCCTATCATTAAAAAAAATTAATTAATTAAAAAAACTTTCAAAAAAAATATATATCTAAAATAAAATAAAAAATTATTTTCTATTATTGTTACTTTTTTTATCTCCTTTTTCTCTTCTACTAATTTTTTTTTTAATTTTTCTTTTGGTCTTATTTGATCAGGAATCGAAGAGGAGATCTGGGCTATCAAAAAGGAATGCTTTAGAGGTTTGCTTAAAAAAATTTTAAATTGCTGGAAAAATTCTCTTTGGTAACCTCTAAACCTTTCTTATTTAAATTAATTATTAGCTTGAAATTTTGTGGTGATTGTTTGATTTTAATTTCAGCAAAAGTGTGAATGCATGCTTGATACACATACACAAATTAATCCGCACATAGTAAAGGGCAATCACCCCAACAAGATAAGAGCCGGATTTCATCATCGGACTCTTGCCCAACTTAGGTGAACTCAATCTCACATAGTGTCAGCTTAATTAAAATCAATTAGACATTGGCTCCTAGGGACATTCGAGCTCAATAGGACGAATATCACCGAAAGTTGCACCAATTTCGCTCTGTGGCTTAGTTGATGTCTAGGCAAGCTTTGTCCCTATAAGGGAGACAGTTCATCTATTCGAGGCAAGTGGGTTTTAAGTGGAACCTTTGAGAACGCATCGTGACCCCTCTACTTACCTGGGAGCTTACCTGGTCAACTCGGTTCATTAGACCGGATTGGAGGCTTAGGTGCCCTCTTCAAACCAGTTAGGAGCTGTCTAGTGGTTTTAGGACAAATACAAGGATTTATGTGTTTTTTTTTATTGCATGCTTGATTGATCAAGTACTAGTGTATGCAAGGAAGTCGTTCTAGAGTACGTAACCTATTACCTTTTGACCTTGAAATAGAACGGACCCTTAGAAATATTCGAGCTGAAATCAAAACCTTAGAATCATTCCCACCTCCTGAGATGGCTGAAGAACAACCCAAACTCCTGAGGGAGTACTTTACTCCCACCATTTACACTTCCCCATCTTGCATTCGATTACCTGAAGTAGCAGCCGTACAATATGAAATAAAATCTAGTGTTGATCCAAATGCTCCCATCTTTTTATGGGCTCACCAATGAAGACCCATATAAACACCTAGATGAATTCCTTGAGATTTGCACTACTGTCAAGATTTAGAACTTTACTGATGATGCTCTAAAACTTAGATTATTCCCCTTCTCCCTTAAAGATAGAGCCAAACAATGGTTAAATTCTTTAGAAGCCAACTCGATTCGTTCTTGGGATCAAATGCAACAAGAATTCCTAAAAAAATACTTTCCCATAGGAAGAACAAACCAGTTTAGACGTGCCATTACAAGCTTCTCCCAAACTGAGGGAGAAGAATTTCATGAAACTTGGAAGAGATTTCGGGACCTAATCCGTAAATGCCCTCATCATCAAATACCTAAGTGGCAACTAGTGCAATGTTTCTATGACGGATTGACTGAACGAAACCGTCAGATGATCGATGCTGCATGCGGGGGGACATTCATGCTTCAAAATGAGCATGAAGCATGGCAATTATTTGAAAATCTAAATGAAAACTCCCTCCACTATGCTTCTTGTTCTCGTCCAGCACCTCCGAATTCTCAAAGAAAAGGGACCATTTATGAAATAAGTCATTCTATGGACCTGTCTAGCAAGGTAGATGCATTGTCCCATAAGATTGACCAACTGATGATAGGTGGACATTACATGAACTCTTCCCAAGCACAAGTGTGTACTATCTATTCTAGCCCATCCCACCCTATTCATGAGTGCCCTTCAGCGCCCCAATTCCCCGAACTCGTGCAAGAACACATCAATGCTGCTCAAACACAGCCTAGATCGGGTACTGACCCATTTTCCAATACATATAATCCGGGATGGCGAAATCATCCAAATTTTTCTTGGAAGCAGCAAGCTTCGAACACAGCCCAACCCTATTCCCAAAATTTTCAAAATCCTCAGAATTTTCAAACCCCTCAAAATATTCATCCCTACCGTCCCTCGATTCAATTTCAACACACTCCTCCTCCACCCCAAAGAAACACAGCCTTTGAGGAGAAAGTGTTGAACGCCCTTCAAGGTTTGGAAACCATTACACAATTGGTGCACTCTCACACGCAATCCATCGCCAAGCTAGAATCCCAAATGGGGCAACTAGCTAATGCACTGAACAAGCGAGAGGAAGGAAAGCTTCCAAGCCAACCACTAAGTAATCCTAGGGGACAATATATGGCTCAAGAAAATCAATTAAATGCAATTCATCAGGAACAAGCCAGTGCTTTGGCTACCCTAAGGAGTGGACGTGTAGTAGACAATAAGATTGGGGAAGATAACAATAAGGAAGATGAAGAAGAGGATAGACATGTGTCAAATAAAAATCTAAAATCTTCTTCTTCTTCAGCTAGTCCATCTAGGGGTGGCAATCGGGTCGGGTCAGGCATAAACAGGTCGGGTCAAATACAGGTCGGGTCAGAAAACTATAAATCTGAATCCGACCTGTTTATTAAACGGGTCAGGAATTGCAAACCTGAACCTGACCTGTTTATTAAACAGGTAACCCGACCCGACCCGTTTAACCTGTTTAATAAATAGGTAACCTGTTTACCCAACCCGACCCGACCTGTTTAACCTGTTTGCCCAACCTGACCCGTTTAACCTGTTTAGACCTGTTTAATCTGTCCAACCCAACCTGTTTAACCTGCCCAACCCGACCTGTTTAGACCTGTTTAGACCCGTTTAACCTGTTTAGACCTGTTTAACCTGTTTAACTCGTTTAACCTGTTTAGACCTGTTTAACCTGCCCAACAGTTAAACGGGTTAAACGGTTTAAACGGGTCAGACATCTAAAACCCGTATCCGACCCAATTAATAAACAGGTTAAACGGGTCGACCTGTTTACGACCCGAACCTGTTTAGGCCAAACCCAAACCTGTTTATGGCGGGTCGAACACAGGTCGGGTTGGCGGATCGGGTCATATTTTGCCACCCCTAAGTCCACCTTCTGCCAAAAATCACATCCCAAAGGCCCCATTTCCTGAAGCTCTTAATTCACCCTCTCCCTTTGGCAAGAAGGAAACTTCACTAGAGGAGATGATGGAGGTTTTCAAACAAGTGAAAATCAACCTTCCGCTTCTTGATGCTATTAGACAAGTTCCCTCCTATGCCAAATTTCTCAAAGACCTTTGTACACAAAAGCGAAAATCTAGGGCACATGTGCCTAAAAAGATCTTTCTAACTGAGCAAGTGAGTTCTATTCTCCAACACAAGACTCCTCCAAAATTCAAAGATCCTAGTGCTCCCACCATCTCCTGTGTCTTAGGAAATAATTTCATTGATCGAGCACTCTTAGATCTAGGGGCAAGTGTCAACCTTTTACCTTATTCAGTTTATGAGAAACTTGGTTTAGGTGAGTTAAAACCAACCTCGGTATCCCTTCAATTGGCTGATCGATCTGTAAAAACACCACGTGGGATAATTGAAGATGTTCTTGTCAAGGTAGACAAATTCTATTTTTCAGTAGATTTCATTGTCCTTGATATGGAGCACGAGCCTAATCCTAAGAAACAAATCCCCGTGATCCTTGGGCGGCCCTTTTTAGCAACAGCCAATGCATGCATCAATTGTAGAACAGGGGTAATGAACATATCATTTGGGAACATGAAGGTAAAATTAAATGTGTTCAATGCGGCCGACCAACCCGCGAGGGAAGTTGAGTGTTTTATGATAGACAAAATAGATGACCTCATAAAAGAAGATGCAAAAAACTATCTCACTGTGTCTGGCTGAAGACAATAAACTTAGCGCTTGTTGGGAGGCAATCCAATTCTTTTAGTTTTCTTTAACATTGAGGACAATGTTAGGTTTAGGTTTGGAGGTATTTTTAAGTATTTTTAATCATTTTTGTTTTGTTTGCATCTCTTGCATTTGTTTTCACTTCATAATGTCAGGTTTATCAAAAAAAATAAAAATATAAAAATATCTTTTTAAAAAAAATATGTTCATTTTCATTTTTTATAAAATAATAATAATAAAAAAAATTAAAAAAAGTTTTTGTTTTTAAAAAACCTCATTTCTATACATTAATACGAGAATGCTAAACACACAAGGTATATAAAATCTAAAAAGCCCAATGACTAGTCGGAAGTAATACAAATTTAAGTTCTTTTAATTAAGTCTCTCTTAGGGAGTTGTAAGCTAATTAATGCTTCGGAATTTCACTACACACTGGCCGACACTTCTAAGGTCTAGGCTCGACATTATATTGATAGTATAGTAGCAACCTTGGACCCTGATGAATCATACTTATCTAATTCAAAAAAAAAAATCATCAATAATCATGGATTTAGTTAGGAACATCGAAAAGGGCTACCTATTGTCAAAGGTCAAGTGGGCTTGTGATGAGAACTCCGAGCATAAGTCCGTAGGGGAGTCTTGATGCCTGATACCTTGTGCCAACTGGTGTGAGAGTTGTCGACTGATTGCTCGTTACACGGAGAAATCACGACAAGAGTAAAAGTGCACAATTTATATATCTTTATAAAAAAAAAACTCTGTATTGACCTTGAAAAAGATAATAGTGTGAAAGCCGTCGTTGTAAAAATTCGAGTAAACTGGAATATTACAGATAAAGCCCGTGAGGTACTAAAGTAAACATCCACAACTCTCGAAATCCTGCAGATAAGATGATTTTGAATCAGTGAGCAGGTTCTTTCGACCAATCCTTGGAAACTACTGGTATTAGCAACATTTTGGAGATCCAAACACTTAGCTTGTGAACGGTCCAGATTTCACCGAGCACTCCAGCATAAATGAGTCTTACAACTTCCCTAACGGAAACTTGATGACTTCAACTTGAATTGCATCTTGACCTAGGATTTGGGCTGACTTAGTAAATAAAACCGTGTGTGCTTTGAAATTCTTATCATTTATGTATGTTAAATTAGATTTTTTTTAAAAAAAAGAAAAAGAAAAAAAATTCATAACAATAATGATTTATTTTAATATTGAAGTTTGTGGGTATCTTCACTAGAAACCCTCACGAGAAAAAAAAAGGAAAAAGAAAAAAAAAATTCATAACAATAATGATTTATTTTGAAGTTTGTGGATATCTTCACTAGAAACCCTCACGAGACTATAACTCGTCCACTAGGGTAACTTAGGAGTTTAAAGCCTTGTTGCATATGGTAAATGCAATCGGGATGCCAGCGAAAGTGAGTTAGAGCTTTTTTTTTTTTTTTTTTTTGCTCGAGGACTAGCAAAATGTAGGTTTGGGGGTGTGATAAGTGCTGACTAATCTATAATTTAATATTCTTTTTCCAGCACTTTTCAATGTTCTTAAACGGATAACCACTTATTTTACCATAAAATAGAACAATCTTTGAAATAAATTTAAAATATGATAAGAAGTAAATAATTCACATATCCTCGCCTTCCAAGCGTATCAGCCAGCACGTTTCAGTTCAATAACACTAGGTTCGAGCCCAATGCCCAACTGACATGCATGCACCCAAGCAATCCAACGGTTCATAAATTCTCATCTCCGTATAAAACAGGGGAGACCTTTAATTTAAATCCACATATGCCCATTTTCATGTCAAAATAGAGCAAGAAAAGAATTTTTTCCGAAAATTACTGGAATCACTGTTCATATGAACAGTGTTCCGTGAAAACACTGTTCATATGAACAGTGTTAGAAAAAAAAAAAACTAAAAATGCATTTCACTGTTTATCTTCTTCCCCTCCCGCAGATCCCGTGGCCGTCCACCTTCCACGGCAACCTCCCGACGATCCTGCGACCAGATCCTCCGGCCCTTCTTCTGCCCGTGATGCATCCGGAGCCAATCTCATCTTCCTGCGATCCGGCCTCCACCGAGAACTCGTGATCCATTTCTTCCTCCGTGATCCACGTAGTGCACCAGCGCCATTAGCCCGTTCCAGCCGCATCCAACGAGCACACCAGCGAGCAACTCCTCCGGATTCACCTCCCAGCAGCCAATGGTCCAAAGAAGAATTAGTTCGGCCCGGCTTGTACTCGATGTCGAAATCAAATTCAGCGAGAAATTGCTGCCATCTCGACTGCTTAGAGGTGAGCTTTGGCTGGGTCTGAAAGTAGCTTGTGGCCATGTTATCCGTGCGCATCAGAAACTTAGATCCAGCGAGGTAATGGTGCCAGGTTCAAAGGCAGTGCACAATCGCTATCATCTCCTTTTCATGAACCGTATACCTACGCTCAGTGTCGTTCAACTTCCGACTCTCGTAGGCCACTGGGTGCCCTTCCTGCATGAGCACCCCTCCAATGGCAAAATCTGATGCGTCGGTGTGGACTTCAAAAGAAATGGAAAAGTCCGGTAGCACGAGGACCGGCTCCACCGTGACCACCTGCTTGAGACGATCAAACGCCTCCTGACATTGGTTTGACCACCACCATGGTCGATCCTTCTTTAACAAATCCATCGGTGGGGCACATAACTTTAAATATCCAGTGATGAACCTCCTAAAGTAATTTGCCAAGCCAAGAAAAGAGTGTAAGTGTGTAACTCATGTAGGTACCTCTCACTCGGCTATGGCCGAAATTTTCGAGGGATCCATCATGAGCCTTCCATCCCCAATGATGTGCCCGAGGAACGGCACCCTCCGCTGCGCAAACACATAGTTCTCCCTTTTCACAAAGAGCTGGTGCTACCGTAAGGTGGAGAAGACTTGCCTTAGGTGCGCCACATGCTCATCCAACGTTCGGCTGTACACAACAATGTCATCCAAGTATACTACCACGAATTTATCGATGAAGTCATGGAGTACACGCTGCATTAAAGCACAGAAAGTTGCTGGCGCATTGGTGAGGCCAAAAAGCATGACAAGGTACTCAAAGCTCCCATACCTTGTCAGACATGCAGTCTTCTTAATGTCCTCCTCCGCCACAGGGACCTGATAGTACCCGCTGCGAAGATCCAATTTGGAAATCCATCGTGCCTTACTAAGTTGATCGAACAAATCATCAATCCGTGGAATGGGGTACTTGTCCTTCACCGTGAACTTGTTGAGGGCCCATTAGTCGATGCAGAGTCTCAACGAACCATCGTGCTTCTTCTGAAAAAGTACCGGTGCTCCATATGGACTCTTCGAAGGTCGAATGAACCCGCTATCCACCATCTCCCTTAGCTGCCTCCTCAGATCCTAGAGTTCAGGTGGGGCCATTCTATTTGGTGCTTGAGCTGGTGGACATGCTCCATGCACCAAATCAATCCGATGATCGATTTCTCTTTTTGGTAGCAATTGCTTGGGTAATTTGGGGGGCATCACATCCTCGAATTCAGTGAGAACACCCTTGATGGGTGCTGGAATCTCCTCTCCTTCCAGTAGGCCTTCCTGCTGAAGGGACGCAATATATGTTGGAAGTCCCCTTCTCAGCCCCTTAGCAAGTTGCATCGCCAATAGGACTCACTGCGGAGTCCCTTTAATTCGCTTTCCTGGAACTATGCACGCTCTACTCGAATTCAAGACTACTACCACATCTGAATCCGGCTTTACCATGGCTTGTAGCTGGGCAAGCAAAAGACATACCGATGACAACCTCGTAGTCGTCGATTGGGGCGACCACCAATGTCACCCGTCCGATCCATGTGCCCAATTGGATCTCAACATCCTTCGACGTTCCGCTTGTAGCTACCTCTATGGAGTTGACCGCTTCGAACGTGTGTTCATCATGTTCAATCTTCAGATTGAGTCTCTTTGCCGTAGCTAAGTTTACGAAGAAGTCAGTGGCACCCGTATCAATGAGTGCCTGGAAGGTGTGACCACCAATGCTGATAGGTGCATAGAGTAGGCCTCGTGGCCCCTTGGCCTTTAGGGCGTTGAGACTGAGTGAGCCCATCCTTTGGTCGGTCTCTTGCTTCTCCTCCATCGCCATAGATGCTATCTTGCCCCTCAATGGACAGTCCTTCACCTTGTGCGGTCCATTGCAAATATAGCATGAGATAGTGCTGGTACCTTGCACCACCCCTTTTCCCTTCGCTTGGGAAGCCCCTCCACTCGAGGAGCCCGTATTCGAGCCTTTTACACCTCCCTTGTAACCTGATTTCGCTCCCCCACCTTTGCCCTATTTCGATGCTTGGGCTTTGGGAGCTGTGGGTTGAGTCTTGAACTCGATGAGAGCCTCCGCTTGAGCTACCGCCTTGTTCAAACTCTGGACTCCTCTTCGCTGCAATTCCATCTTAGCCCACGGTTTGAGCCCGTCAAGGAAGGTGAAGAGAGAGTCCTCGTTGCTGAGGTCTAGTACCTCCAACAACAATTTGCTGAACTCTCGCACATACTCACGCACATCGCCCTTTTGCATGAGTTGCCGCAGTTGTGCTCGAGCATCATCCTTAGCGAACGCGGGGAAGAATTGCTTCCGAAGACCAGTTTGGAACTGTACCCAAGTGGTGATTGGAACAACCCCTCGATTCACATCGTCAGCCCAACGTCGCCACCAAAGCATCGCCACGTCCTTCAAGAACAAGGCCGCCGTGCTCATCTTCATGGCTTCCTCCCTTACGCCGGTAACCTGCAGGTATTGTTCCACAGCGAAAAGGACGTTATCCACCTCCTTCGTGGACCGCCGTCCGCAGAACTCCTGTGGCTTGGGCACATCAAGCTTGTGCAGAGGGTGCGTAGCCTCTCTTGCGACCTCCATTGTCAATGGAGAAGAGGACACGCCCGTGGTGGTACCTTCCTTTAAAAGGTAAACCACCTGATTTTGGAGAGCTTTCACCATGGTCTCCAACTCCCCGTTATAACGCAGCACTTCCTTATAGCGCTGCTCCATATCGAAGAAAATCTGGTTCCGCTAAGCGGCGATCTCACCTCGGAGGGTTGCATCCCTACCCTCAAGGTCCTCCATCCGCTCTTCAACCCTAGCTATTTGGGCCTCACACCTCGGTAATTGATTGTCGGCGGAGATAACCGAAGATGCAATGCGTAACCCATGCAGGAAATCATCAACTGGATGTGTTCCACCCATCGCCGTACCTCTTCCTAAGGCTGGATTGGGATCCACGATCGAGGATAATGCATCCCTAGTTCCCACCATGGAAGCTGCCGTAGAGGTCGTCTCCTTCATTTCTGGTATGGCTCTGATACCAAGTGTCACGTATGAAGGGATCTCAGAGCGGATCCCAACAACATGCGGCTCGGTCTACCGAAGAGAACCGATCAGCCTTCCTGGCATGGGAACCTAGTCTCTATGACTTAGGTCACGCTTAACAACAATAATGCAGCGAAGCACGACACCAGAAAATACCACGAAGGAGAAGGAGAAATACAGGGGAAGAGAACTTCATTGAATAACCACTCAACTGATTACAATAAGCTCTCCTGGTCTCTCCAGATCTACCTGATACCAGCCCCTCCCCTTTGAGGATCCTCTTATAGAGGAGCAACCTCGAATTACAAATTCCTCATGAACTCCACTTCCTTTTTACAAGATAAGGATCAATCTTAGATAAGATGGGATTCGTGCCCCAAACGAACTCGGATCCTCTTATAGAGGAGCAGTCAGATGAACCGGCCATGTTCGTGCCCCAAACGAACTCGGATTACCACGAAATTAGATTCGTTGGATTCGAGACAAAAAATACTTCTAGCTGGTATATTTCCAGCTTTGAACAGACTTCTATAGAGTTCCCCTAAATGCCCCTCAATGTGAGAATGCGTAGAAACAGCGTTACAACCACATTTTCTAACCATGCATCTTTCAGTTATGAAAACATGTTAAAACATGTCCCTTGCCTAAATGAAGAGAGATTTAATGAGACAAGAGGAGAACTGTGTATTTGTGACCCATTTGATTAAAACTATAGTACAAACATTTGTTTAGTTGAATACTTACATGATTAATTCCGATTATTCTTATTGATTAAATCATATTCGGAGAATCTTAAGCTGAAAAGTTGAGTCTTGACTAATGAGGAGATGACTCATGGTAATGAGGAGTCGACTCATGAAGTGCGGAGGAGAGTCTGCATTATATAAAGGTCTGAAACAACTCTGTCTCAAGTAGAAGAGATGACTCACCCAAGTCGGGAGTTGACCACCGCCTTACTTGAGTCGACTCATCAAACAAATGAGTCGACCATCGCTGTTCTGAAATAGCTTTCTCCCGAAACATTATTCACTTAGTCAAGAGTCGACTCCTGTTCCACAAAACGTTTCATTCATTCCAAAATTTCCCTTTCCATCGTCTTTCTTTCCAAAATCCAAAAACCCTAAAACCCCAATGTGGTCTCGGCCAGTCCTTCATGGCTCCTAGGAAGCAAATCTGATGACCCAAAGATTGATTTAAAGATTGATTTTGATGATCAGAAAACCTTGAAGTATAATTACTAATGTTTGTGTTGTAAGAAGAAAAATAATTTGTTTTGCAAGGAACATAGCAAGTTGAAAAAATACAAAAAGATCTCAAAAGCTCTCAAGAAAAGTTGGAAGAAAGCTACACTTCATTGGCCCAAGATTCAAGTTTAAAGGATTCAAGTTGGAGGGCAAATTCAAAGAAAGATTTAAAATAATAGTCCTCGAGTCGACTCCTGGAAGTTTAGAGTCGACTCTGGCACTCTGAAGTTTCAAGGAACAGTGCTCGAGTCGACTCCGAGACTCTGCGAGTCGACTCCGAGACTCTGCGAGTCGACTCCGACTGAGAACAGATAAAAAGACAGAGAGTTGATTTTCAGCGCTACAGTGCTCGAGTCGACTCCCAGCAGAGTCGACTCCTGCTTCAGCCGAGTTGACTCGAACACGCTGGGAGGCATAATGGCTAGTTTTTTCTCAACTCCAACGGCTCTATTTTTGTCTCTAACGGCTAGATCTTTGTTCCCACGCCATCCAAAGCTATAAAATCAAGGAAAGAGCTAGGGGAGAAGCTAAGGAAGTGGGAGAGAACACATAGGGAAGATTTTTCAAAGAGATTTCTAGAGAAACCTCCCATAAGCACAAAAGGGCCATTCAAAGCAAAAGAAAGTGAAGAAGAGTATCCGAGTGAATCCCAAAGCTTTCTCTCCGACTGTGTGCTGCCTCAGTGATCCTCTACCTCGTGCGAAATCAGAAGAGGGTCAAGTAAAGAAGAAGCCGAGTTCCTTCATCTACAAAATCTATTTGAAGGCTTCTTCTCTTTACTCTATTTATTTACATTGTTATATCTGCTTGTTTAAGAAGCTTGTATTTGTTTTTTTATTTTAATATCTTGTAACTTAATTCAATCAAGGGATTGAATCAAGGAGTTAAGGTTTGTTGGTGAGCCAAAGGAAAAACCAACGGTGTAAGGTTGTGGTTGGTGAACCGGAAAAAACTAACTGGATTTGATTGTGAACCCGGAAAAACAATCGGGTGGTTCTAGTCGGTGAGCCTGTGAAAACCGACCGAGTTCGTTGTGATCTTGTGAAAACAACAAGTTAGGTTGTGAGCTTGTAAAACAACCAGCTGTAATCTGAAGGATTATAGTGAAATTCCTAAGAGATCTTAGGGAGTGGATGTAGGTGCTGGGGTGCACCGAACCACTATATGTTTGTTGTGTTTGTGATGCTTTCTGTCATTGTCTAACTTCCTCACTTACTTAGATAAATTGCTTGCTTAACTCTTATCCGCACATCCTTTAGTTGCGAGCATATTCAATTTACTTAATCAAGTCTCATTCAATAAAACTGCATTAAGACTCATTGTATTGAATTGCATGCTTGGGCAAACTTAGAGTAATCTTTTATTGAGTCCGCTGCTTAATAGTTTTAATCTTGATAAGATTAAAATCAAACTGTTGCTAAGTTTAAATTCCACTGTGCATCTATACAACTTAGCATAATTAATTGAAAAGTTTTAGAAGTAGTATAAAAGTTTTAAAAAACCCAATTCACCCTCCCTCTTGGGTTGTATCTACTGGGCAATAAGTGGTATCAGAGCAGGTGCTCTAAGTTTAATTGTTGATCTCACGATCAAGAGCCAAAGATCATGACAACTCAAATAGATAGTTTTCTAGGAGAGGGACAATTAATTGATAGACTCTCCACTATTTAATGGTATAAATTACACACATTGGAAAGCACGCATGCGCATTTTTATTCAATCACAAAACTATGATTTATGGAATATCGTAATAAATGGCCCCCACTCACTCTCTTACACTGTTAATGAAAAAGACTTAGCACAACTGAATGCTAATGCTATGAATATACTATATTGTGCTATCCATGAGACTAAATTTAATGAAATCTCTGCATGCTTATTTGCTAAGGAAATATGGGACACTTTAGAAAATATTTATAACAAAATCCAGACTAGCTCACATATGCTTCAATTACACACTAACAGTGAGCTTGCAGAAAAAGATGTTGAATCTTTCACATCAGCTGAGTCGACTCCCAGTTTGTCTGAGTCGACTCCTAGAGGAAAACAGTCTGAATGGCAGAGACTCAGTTTCGGAGACCCTGTGAACGAGTCGACTCCAAGTATTTCAGAGTCGACCCCCAAGTTAGCCGAGTCGACTCCAACAAGGCCCGAGTCGACTCCGAGGCAGAACAGTTCAAAAGACAGAAAACAAATTCTTCAGCCTCTGAGAACGAGACGTCTCCCGAAGATCTCGAGTCGCCTCTCAAGTCAGTCGAGTCGACTCCAAGTAAACCCAAGTCGACTCGAGGAAGAAAGAACAACAAATAAAGAATTCGGTGATGAAAACAAGGATCCATTCCCAAACATCGAAAAATTTAAAAGCTTCCTAAAGACAAAGAAGAAGAGGAAGCAAGAAGAAAGGAAGAAAGAGATAAAAAGTAAGAAAGCCTTGACCAAGGAAGAGTCAAGCAAGAAAATGAAAGTTAGGAGCAACAATGAAGATATTAGCTCCAAAGAACTACAAGAGGTAACTAACTTGTGCTTTATGGCACAAGAAGATAAGGTAAAATCTGAATCTACTTTTACATCAAATGATTTTCAAGAAGAATTTTCTTATAATGAATTATTAAATGCTTTTCATGATTTGTATGGTGAATGTAGAAAATTAGCTATGAAGAATAAAAATATTAAGAAACTAAATTTGGAAATTTTAAAAGAAAGAAATTCTATTGCTGAAATACAAGACAAACTAAATTCTGAAAATGAAAGCTTAAGGTTAAATTCAGAACAATTGATTCAGAAAAATCAGAATTTAATTAAAGAAAATCAAAACTTAAGTGAAGAAATTAACCAATTGAAATCTTTTATTAACAAATTCACTGTAAGTTCAGAAAGATTAAAAATGATGTTTGAAAGCCAATATGCTGATTATGATAAATCAAAACTTGGCTTGACTCCTTCGCTTAGCAATGAATCCCTAAAGAAAAAGGTTATAAATTCGTCAAGCAAATCATCAAAAAGAATAACGTATTTCAAACATCAAAAGAATGGGCATAACAACTTTACCTATAGTTCTAGTACAATTAAATCAAATGGTAAAGTTATTACTATTAAACAGATTTGGGTTCCAAAAGGAACCATATGTCCTAACTCTCAAGGACCCAAGCAAGCTTGGGTACCCAAAATGAAAATATGAAGGTATAGATGTAAGTGTGCCAAGATACCCATGGAACAAATAGAACTTTCACACAAATGGGTGTTCTAGACACACGTTACAGAATGAAACTTAAAATATAATCAAGAAAAGTAATTAAAATAGAAAAAATAAATTCAAATTCCTCCATCCTTCTATGCTATACTTTACTTATTGATGGATACTTTGTTAATGATTAATCAATTTTCTTAAAATATCTTTTTGAGTTCTCTATATGCTTGATTGAGAGTTTTTATCCATGGCATTATCTTTTATTGATCTTAGGCATAAGAATGTGTACTTGGTATATTTTTATATATATGCATTATAAATACCAAGACTAAAGAAATCACTTTTGGCATACAAAATCAACTCGTACTAGTATGTACTTAATCTCAAAAGACCTTGTTATTGGCTTACTTAGATTATCTTCTGCAAGGTCAAAGTTTGCTATGCATGTTAACTAAGGAAACAAACAAGAATCAATTTCTAAATCTAAACATGTTGTTTTCATCACTAAGTTTTTAAAAGCTTACATTGGATTTGTTCTTGGCAAATAAAATTGAAGTATTTTCTGTATTTACTAAATCTTGTAAAAGTGTTTCAAATGAAAAAGATTTCCAAACTGTGAAGATAAAGAGTATCATAGCACAGTATTGAAAACCAAAATTCTGATAAAGTTTGCACAGAAAATAATATTAAATACAATTGTTTCTGCACCAAGAATACCATAAGTAAAATAGGATTAATAGAATTCTTGAAGAAATGAAAAAGACAATGTTGTATGATAGTCATTTTTTTTTAAAAAAAGCTATCATCACTGCTTGTCATATATATGATTTCTATTAGATCTATTTTTGATGAAAACTCCTTTTGATCTTCTGAAAAATAGAAAATGAACTATTGCATATCTTTCATATTTTTCAGTCGTACATGTTATGCTTGATATGTTCTTATAAAAATAATGCCAAATCTGATAAAGATACTCCTATCTTTGGGTATCATTCATCAAGCAATGCATATAGAATATTCAATGAAAAGATCCTAGTTGTAGAAATATCAATTCATTTTATTCTTTATGAGACTAATGATCTTTCATCAAGTCACTAAGATCAGATTATATATGTATATGGTTAATCTTTTTGCTTACATATAACAATCTGAAACTAAAACACCTTAAGAAGAATGAACAAGATTATAATTGGTCAAGTTAAACTAAATTATTTTTGAAAGAGATAGAATTTGAAATCTTGCCGATAAAATCTGAAAACTTGTTAATAATTAGAACCAAATTGAGCTTTATATTATGTCAAATGAATGTGTAGAATGCACTCCTATGTGGTTATTTCATTAAAGAAGATCTATGTAAAATAACCACCTTATCTGAAAATACTCATTACAAATATGATAAAGCAATATATGATTTGGAACAAGCACCAAAAGCATGATATAAAAGCTTGAGTAATCTTTTTGATAGAAAGTAATAGTGATAAATCTATGCATTAAAAAGAAGAATTTGTGATATCTTATTTGCTCAAAGTATACATTGATGACTTCATTTTTGGTTCTACTAATGAAGATTTATATGAAGATTTCACTAAGCTCATGCAAGGTGAGTTTGAAATATGTATGATGAATGAATTAACATTTTTTCTCGAACTCCAAATTAAGACAAACAAGAAAGGGGATCTTCATTGATCAAAGTTAGTCCACAAGAAAACTCTTATAGAAGATTGGCATGAAGAAGGTATGTCTATGACCCCATCTTGTAGAATTTGAAAAGGATGAGCAAGGTAGATCTATTGTTTTAAAACTGTATTGAAGCATGATAGAATAATTATTTTATCATACAGCTAGTAGACCAGATTGTATGCTCATTATGTGCCCTTGTGCAAGACTTCAATCTAACTCTAATGAATCATATTTTATTGATGACAAATGAATCATAATCTGAATTTTGATAGAAACAACTGTTTAAGATAATTTGATTAAAACTTAGCTAGCATGTCTTATTGATAATTATCTTAAGCAAATAGAATCTAAGCTAAATTAATTTTGAAAACAAGAAATTGATTTGATCTTGGTGAATCTTTCTATTGCCTCACATGTTTGTCCTTGAGCCATCTTGCTTAATAGAATTGTCTCTTTAGTTCAAGTGACTTGTGCTTGCTTATATTTAGGCAATCTCTTGAGTAAAGTGACTCAACATTCAATTATTGTCATATCTTATGTTGAGTCATCTAGTTAAGAAATGTGTTGTATTTTGAAGAAACTAATGACTTTCCTTCAAGAAAGAAAAAAATCTTGTTAATAATGCACAATCCTTAAGCAAGAAAATGAGAGATTTCAACCTGAAGGACACCTCCACATAAGATACAATAAACACTCACATGTAACCAAGAAAGGGGACCTTCTTCAGCCAAAAGTTTACACATAAGAAATCTAGTAGGTATTTGACTTGAAGAATGCAGAATGAATCGGTAATTCAGATACCTCTCTTATAAATTAGCTGAGCAAAGTCAATAACTTAAATCTTATTATGGCTTGATTAAAGTCTTTAATTATTAATTTCTTGATATCATGTCTATACATGTATTGATTGACTTATGCTTTTAGAAATTGTTTCATGGTTTGCCCAAACTAAAATATATCTTTGCCTATGTCATAGCCATGAAATACACAAGTTTATGCTTAAAATTTTGATTTAAAATAACTTGTGAGAAGCTATGAATCCTTGAGCATAATGAAAATGTTGTTTGCATGATATACATCTATATGATACATAAGATTATTTCTTTATTCTGCTATTTCATGTAAAATACTTGAGAATAACAAAAAGAGAGAGAGAAAAAGAAAAGAAAATGAACATTATTCAAGGGAAGTAAAAAATCTAAGTAAAGACAAATACTCCAATCTTAAGGAAAAGCAAAACAAGCATAATATATTCGGCATATTTGTGAGACTTGTGTGAGTATTCTTTTGGAAGGGATAAAATCCATAATTAATTACACTTAAATAGAGAAAATTTGAAGTGAACATTTTAACCTTTCTATATTGCTCATCATAGGGATGGTGCCAATGGGGAGGCTAGTGGTAGTACCCGGCACTATTTGACCCAACTATTCGGTGTTGGGTATATTAGGGACGGCACAAGAGGGAGGCTAGTGGTAGTACCTCGTGCCCCTTCCAACTCCACTGGATAGGGAGCAAATAGAGTATAGAGCATAAGAAAGTAAAAACAAAAAAAAAACAAAATCAAAATGTTCGTTAATTGGTTAAGGAAAGAAATTCAAAAAAGAAAAATGAGAAAATGAATGACAAAGTAAATGAAAGTATATAAAAAGAATCAAGTCAAGTTTTAATCACTTGAAAACACACCTTAAGGATGAAATCATTGCAAGATTATATTTAAATAGGGGGAGTTTATTTAAAAAGAATTGATTTTGATCATTGACATACTTGTTCTTAATATTTTAATGCATGACTTAACACATAATATATTTTGCATGTGGCATGATGTTTTGAATTATGGGTTCTCAATATTTTGTAATGCTCCATGCTTGGATAATTTGATTGAATGTTTGAAATACTATATAGAATTTTTTTTGGTATTATTGAAAAGAAATTTCAGATTTGTCGTTCACAATTATCTTTGAAATATGAAAGTTGAATAAATTTGTAAAAAGAAGAAGAGAATGATATCTCTATTTAGGCAAAATGAATTGATTTTGTTTTATCTTTCAACTTGCCTAACTTTGGAACATAATGTTCTAATCCGTACCAAAACTCAACATTAAATACAAATATTCTGAATATGCTCTAATATGTTTGAAATATATATTTTCAATCGTAATGATTTAAAATGAGCCTATCTCGAGTCGACCCCTCTTTACTTCGAGTCGACCCCTGCGCCACTAATCCAATTAGGTCAAAACCAAAATTAAATCCAATTCAATTTGGCTCATTCTTAGTCCGTTTACTCAATCAAATCGAGTTTATTAGTAATCTAATTACTAATTAATCCTCCAATAATTACTTTAATTATTTTATAGGATAATTTGCCAATCGAATTGACCAAATTATTCCTAAATGATTCTCAATCATCCATCAGCTATCTTGATCAATCAGAAAACTTCTATGCGTGTGACCTCATTGGTTCGAACCTAAGCCGGTAGTACAGGAACGACTTCTTGCACTAATCAATGTGACCATCTAGCAATGGTATCCGACGTTGGGATAGGCCGAATATATGCGAAGCAAATATTCTGAAACCCTAGACTATGGTTACTGTATAATTCATCCCTTTGACTCCTAATGCTAGGATGACCTCAGAGTTCTGTCAACTCTCTAATCAGTACATCCACTATGTGATCAACTTTAGAAATCCTGTGACTCATCACAAGGATTGCCCTGGCCAAGATTTTGCTAAATTGAACACAGCATTATCTCCTACTTCCAAGAGGGGTCAATTCCATCTTGACTCACGAACTGATTTCGCAAGTACTTGACTGCACCAGTAACCTTCCGTTCCAGAATTAGAAATTCTGCTAGTTCGGTACCAAAGTACAGTAAGTTGCTTGCTAATCACTGTGGTGATCTCAGGTCTGAGGGATATTTACACCCATATCCACTCGGAACATCTCTTGACAGTAGAGCGTTCCGGAATTGGTCACGTTCAGTGAAATGTACTCCACTTCACCTGTGTGACATATCAGTATCTCCACACTCCTTGGTTAAGAGGACAACCAACGTATATGTCTCATAACGACCTAATCTCGACAATGTTGTTGTCCTATTAACAGCATATCATTTGGTCGCAAATAGGTTTAAGAACATAAATCCTTCTTTATCATAAAATAAGTCTTAAGAACATCATATAAGAGATCATTTGAAGATGTACAATGAAATGATGAATAATGCCAAATAACACTTTATTAATTTATCAATCAATTCCCAACAATGAATATAAGAGATCAACACGCTGACGATTGACACGTAGGATACAACTCCCAACAATTACCCCCCCGGGAGACCAACAACAAGTTGAAGGAGAAGAAGAAAGAGAAGACCAACAAATCATGAGTAAAAGAACTAGAAGCCGAGCTGGGGAAAAGATCCCATAGTGTCTCTTAATCTCCTCCCCCCATCGAACGATTGTTGCTGCTCAATTGTCTGCGGAACAGCAGACCTTCCGGAGCTGCTCGCTCAATCGCTGCTGAAGAGAACATAATCTCCAACACCAAACTATTTCAACCACAGTCTAGACCAACAGTGACCTACAAACAACATCCACCATGAAAAGCCTGACCATATCATTCAAAGTTGACAGCAAGAAGCAACAAAAGCATAGAAATTACTATAATCGATCCATGAAAACACTAAAGTTGTATGTGTGCCCCAGTCACAAAGGCAAAAAATAGCATACAGAACCACTTATTGAACACGTGAAGATTGAACATAGGTGAGATCAACTGAATAATGCTTATTGAACATTGAATTAAAACAACAAAATGCACATTACCATAGCCCAAAAAAATAAAATTGTTGGTTCAAAAATTAACTATTTATCAACGCCAGATACGATGACTAGAAGTGCAATCAACTAGCAGAACATTTCATCCACAGTTCAAACCAACAGTGACCTACAAACAGCATCTACCAAGAAAGGGTCGATCATATCATTCAAAGTTTATAGCAACAGGTAACAAACGCGCAGAAATTACTAATAATACATCCACGAAAACACTAAAGTTATATGTGTCTCAGTCACAGTGGCAAAAAACAGCATACAGAACCACATAATGCCAACATTAAATAGATGCGGGGGCATTCCACAAACGTGGTGCGGGCAACAATAAATTAAAGCGGGTGGACAACCAATTGCATCACCAAGACTAACAGACCCAAAAAAAGTTTGCCCAGAACTTGATGACCATCATTCACATGTCATCAAATGGAGCAAGCAATGGCAGCCAACCGAAACAACAACCAGCACAAATTTATGCACAACAACCAAGTAGGATGAGAGATATAAAAGCAATAAAATAATCCAAACTCTTTATATGAAGAACCAGAGAACTAGTCTTAGCATTTAACGAAATAAGCCTCCGGAGAAATCCTAAATAGCAACCTTTTAAGCTTAATGGTTTAGGATTTCCCATGAATTTAGCAAGTCAGAGATCATTTCACAAGCCAGAACATTAACAATTGAAAAGAGGGAGAGAGAGCACATCGAAACAATATAGAACATAACCACCAGAACCAAATTAAACGGAGTCCCACAAACAGCCAAGAATGCCAAATCCAAGATTGCCTCGTCGTCAAGAAAATAGCCGCTTTCCTTTCATAGCAAAACCCGGGTCCAAGAATCATCACAACCTTCTGGAGAAAATGGCCTTAACATATAAATTCAAAAGCTGTCAATAAAAGAATAAAGTGCAATATTTAATGAACAAATCAACCAACAGAAGAGTAGGAAAAGAAATGGTATACAGAGTTGAGTAGGAGGAAAGGCATATAGCGATCCAAAAATCTTGTCCAGTCTCCAATAGGCTGCAGCAGTAGCCTGCAGAACAATGGACCTTCCAACTTGCAAAGCATAAAATTTTTATATTTTATTTCCGCCCTTTCCAATTTGATTAGCAAATAATACTACGAAATAGCTAGGAAGAAAAAGGGGCAAATAAATAGCTATGAAGAAAAAGGGGCAAATAAATAGAAGTGAATCTTATAAAAAACAAATTCGGAATAATTCTAGTAGTCAAACAATAGTAATAAGTTTATAAGGAAAGAGTATTTCATGAACAGTTGTAGTGGAAAATCAAATTCAAACTATTGTATAGAAATTCCTGCAGCAGCAACCGATAGACCACCACATAGCAATAGAGTATGATCCAGGCCTCTGAAGCATAAAAGTTTACAAGTGAATCAAATTACCACCAGATATACAGAGATAAGTAGCAAGATCAGGAAAAATAAAAGTAGACAAAGGACCAGAATAAATAATTGATTGATTGGATAACTGTTACCAAGACTAAGGACATCATCATGGGAAAGTCCAAAGAGATTACCCTAGTTAATACCAACTCTAGAGAAATTTCTACCTCGGCTTCTGCAACTCCTACATAAAGGAAGCGCAAAAATGGAACTTAAAGTTATCGCCAGCACTAGTTGGCCTCTAAGCAAGCCACTTCGTCTTTTTTCACACTATTACTTGAAGAAAAGATGGAAAAAAGAGAATAACGAAGGATGACAGAATCCATGCAAGACCAAAAATTACCTGGGAAAGAATAAGTGAAATAAAAAAGAAGAGTCAGGAAAACTGAAAAAATGATGTTGGAATGCGAGTAGATTTGAAACATGTAAAAATGTGACAGCCTGTTATTGAGCAAACAACACCTGATTTTTGACAAGCAAAATACAAACTTTGAGGATTTGGGTTCTCGAAGTCAAAATCGTACCTTTTTTTATAGCATCCTTATCCCAAAACTTTCATCAGCCTCCAAATCCTATGAATTCTTCAGGAACAGAAGAAAAAACACATCAAAAGAAATATAATTACAGTTATGTAATTAAAGAAGTCATAAAAAAACATAATCTTCAAAAAACAAGAAATTAAAAGGAAAAAAGGGAAGAGGAAGAAGAGGCTCAAATTCACCACTTCCAGAAGTTCCTCGCCTATTGCTAGAGAAGCTGGCACGCAAAGAAGAGAACTGCAATTTTACAAGTCACCCATCTTCTCATCAATATACATACATACACAAAAAAGAGCAGAAGAAAGCTAGGGGGCAGGAGAGGTGGAAGGCTGAGCCTTTTTTACCAACATACAAGAACCAACTCTTTGAGAAGGCGATTATCCGTCACATTGTATGCCTGCCCGTGCTCCACCTAAAGCATGGAACCATTATAAAAGCCATTTTGAAGCTTATGTCTTGCATGACAAGCTCACAAAATCTCGAGCATTCGATAATCAGGTCTACTGCAATAAATAAATAAGGTTTACCGCAAATCTGAATATGACTCAAGAGGGTTCCCTCCCAGCTCACAACCTACCAGTACTTTCAAATCAAGATATGGTCAGAACCGGTCAGCAACACATGAATAACTTAATCTAGTATACCAATCTAAAATATGACTAGCTCTATTGATGCTTGTTGAACATCAAGAATAGATCAAAAAGCCAATCTGATTGAAGAAAGCACAGCCATAAGCAATAAAGGTAATAGTAAGGCAAATTGTTGGGAAATAAATCAAAATATACTTACGTACTTAAAGAAATACTGCGATCGGACAGTTTTTCGACCTTTGCATGTTGTTCCACCAATTAGATATGCTTGCTTAAGAGACATCAATGGTTAGGATTTATCAAGGACAGCTTCCACAGAAAATCACGAATCTAGCCCCTATAAAATGAGATGACCAGGAGTAGAAATAGTTCATTTGAAGGATAACACAGGAATGAGTAAAGATGCTGTCATCTTCACCCAAAAAGTTCGGACTTTTGCTGCAGCATAGGGTCCAACAATAGCTGAGAAGTGAGTACTAAGAAATCAAAACAGAAAATTTACCTAGAATACACGATATTTGGCTTTGTAACAAGTCAATCTCAGATCCAAAAATAAATCAGAGTCAACCAACATATGCTTATTGTTGGTCCATTTGAACTTCAGCGGATATGGCTACACCCTACAAAATGATAAGGATAAAACAATCATTCACAACTTAATAGAATATAATCATTACAAGATATCACAAATCTCACCCATATTAGACATAATACATTCAAAAGAAAAAAAAAGGCGTCCCAAGGTTTCTGCCCCACAGGATCTCGAGAGGTGGTTCGAACACATAATATGCACAGGTCAAAATGGAGCAACCTTACCACTGCACCAAGCCCCGCCCACATAAAATACATTAACAAACATACTAAAATTACAATACAAACTCAGGCATGAAAACATGAAAATTAAAGTTTCCAAGCAAATGGAAAGTCATGCAGATTCATTGTAACCAACAAGGTTAATAAAAAAAGATTAAAGGATTGGAATTACCACACGGTATGTCACAAGGATATAACCATAACTGATGGCCAGCAGACAAAACAATGAGAAATTCTTCCGATTCGAAACTTGATCTAATATAAAAAGGGATAGGAGCTATACAGGGATTAGTCTAATAGTTCTAAGATTATGTAAAAGCATTTTCAGAAGATCATGTCATTATCTCATGGCAACTGCATATGATATGATTTGAAAGTTGTACTAAAAGAACCCATCACTTTTGTCAAATAAAAGATTAAGCAACATACACAGCACATAAAAACCAAAACAAAAGTAGAGGTGTCACTGTCATGATGTATAGAAAACAAGGATGTAAATGTTAGAAAAACACCAGAGCATCCCAAATTAAATGAGAGCAGAAATAAAAATAAAAAAACAAATTAAATTAATTAGCCAATCGCAACAATTAGGAGAAAAGTTATCCAATGGTGAAGCAGGCATTTCAGCTAACTTAATAACAAGAGACATAAAAGAATTGCAGAAAAATATAGCACGAGCCCATCTATTTATGGTCGGGATTTTGTGAAGGAGAAAATGTAAATATGCGACACATTCTAGTATTGAGCAAACAACTCCAGATTTCTGACAAGCAAAATACGAATTTTGAGAATGTGGATTCTCGAAGTCAAAATCGTACCTTTATTGATACCATCTTTATTTCGAAACTATCAACGGCCTCCAAATCCTACAAATTCTTCAGGAATAACAGAAAAAACACATCAGAAGAAATTTAATTACAGTTTTGTAATTAAAGAGGCCTTAAAAAAATATAATCTTCAAAAAACAAGAAATTAAAAGGCAAAATGGGAAAAGGAAGAAGAGGCTCAAATTCGCCACTTCCCGAACTTCCCCGCCTATTGCTAGAGAAGCTGACACGCAAAGAAGAGAAGAGCAATTTTACAAGTCACCCATCATCTCATCAAGATACATACATACACAAAAAAGAGGAGAAGATCCCCGCTCCTCTTCTCCTCGGGTGATGACCCCTCCAACTTACAATGAATGCAGATTGGTTGCCAGCAATGTAGTAGACCTTCCGAAAATGCCTCACCTATTGCTAGAGAAGATGGTAAGCAAAGAAGAGAACAAATTTAGAAGTCACCCCTTGTTGCATCAATATTCATGGATAAATGCATCCATACAAACAAAAAAGCAAGGAATGCTGTACCGGCCGGTTCAGCCCGTACCGAACCGATACTGGCTTGGAAAGGTCTGGTTCGGTGTTAAAAACCCGTACCGGCCCGAACCGGCTAACCGTATCTGCCCGTACCGGTTCCAAATTCTTTTGGAGCTTTTGGATACGTGAACCAAGAGGGTTCCCTCCCAACCTGCAAGCTACCAATGTTTTCAAATCAAGATCTGGCCAGAACAGGTCAGCAACACATGGATAATTTAATCTAGTATACCAGTCTAAAAATTGGTGTCCAAGACTATTGATGCCTGTTGAACGTCAATAATAGACCAAAAAGCTAATTTGATTCAAGAAATCACAGCCTAAAGCAATAAAAGTAATACTATGACAAATTGTTGGCAAATAAATCAAAATATACTTACATACTTCAAGAAATACTGCGATCGGAAAACAAAGATGTAAATGTCAGAAAAACACCAGAGCATCCCAAATTAAATGAGAGCAGAAATAAAAATGAAAAAACAAATTAAATTAATCAGCCAATCGCAACAATTAGGAGAAAAGTTATCCAATGGTGAAGCAGGCATTTCAGCTAACTTAATAACAAGAGACATAAAAGAATTGCAGAAAAAAATAGCACAATAAGATTCACACAAACTGGTAGTTCATGTAAAAAAGCCCATCTATTTATGGTCGGGATTTTGTGAAGGAGAAAATGTAAATATGCGACACATTCTAGTATTGAGCAAACAACTCCTGATTTCTGACAAGCAAAACACGAACTTTGAGAATGTCGGTTCTCGAAGTCAAAATCGTACCTTTATTGATACCATCTTTATCTCGAAACTATCATCAGCCTCCAAATCATATGAATTCTTCAGGAACAGCAGAAAAAACACATCAGAAGAAATTTAATTACAGTTTTGTAATTAAAGAAGCCTTAAAAAAAATATAATCTTCAAAAAACAAGAAATTAGAAGGCAAAATGGGAAAAGGAAAAAGAGGCTCAAATTCGCCACTTCCAGATGTTCCCCGCCAATTGCTAGAGAAGCTGACACGCAAAGAAGAAAAGAGCAATTTTACAAGTCACCCATCATCTCATCAATATACATACATACACACAAAAAAGAGGAGAAGATCCCGCTCCTCTCCTCGGGTGATGACCTCTCCAACTTACAATGAATGCAGATTGGTTGTCAGCAGCGTAGTAGACCTTCCAAAAATGCCTCGCCTATTGCCAGAGAAGGTGGCATGCAAAGAAGAGAACAAATTTAGAAGTCAACCCTTGTTGCATCAATATTCCTGCAAAAATGCATCCATACAAACAAAAAAGCAAGGAATGCTGTACCGGCCGGTTCAGCCCGTACCGAACCGATACTGGCTCCGAACGGTCTGGTTCGGTGTTAAAAACCCGTACCGGCCCGAACCGGCTAACCGTATCGGCCCGTACCGGTTCCAAATTTTTTTGGAGCTTTTGGATACGTGAACCAAGAGGGTTCCCTCCCAACCCGCAAGCTACCAATGCTTTCAAATCAAGATCTGGCCAGAACAGGTCACCAACACATGGATAATTTAATCTAGTATACCAGTCTAAAAATTGGTGTCCAAGACTATTGATGCTTGTTGAACGTCAATAATAGACCAAAAAGCTAATTTGATTCAAGAAATCACAGCCTAAAGCAATAAAAGTAATACTATGACAAATTGTTGGCAAATAAATCAAAATATACTTATATACTTCAAGAAATAATGCGATCAGAAAATTTTTCGACCTGAGCACGCTGTTCCACCAATCAGATATGCTTGCTAAAGAGACATCAATGGTTAGGATTTATCGAGGACAGCTTCCACAGAAAATCACGAATCAAGCCCCTATAAGATAAGATGACTAGGAGCTGTAATATTTTTCATTTAAAGGCTATCAAAGAAAGGAGTAAAGATGTCATCATCACCCAAAAGGTTCGGACTTTAGCTGCTGCATAGGGTCAGCAATAGCTCAGAAGATAAATAGATAAGACAACAGCAGACACGAATATACTTGAACAGTTTTTATGAGTTTGGTAAAATTCTAGGATGATGCAATTTGAAGGTCCAAGCCACAAAAACTGATGAAGTAGATTTACCATGAATAAAGCGAAATGCAAAGTGTATAATCAACATAAAAGTTGTGGTTAAAAAGGGATAGCTGGCAAAGAGAGTGGCTATCCATAATTACCTAAACTACAAAGGCCGGCGGACAATAGAAACTCAAGCAAGTACATTATCATCTGAACGCAATACAAGTGTACTATTTATGTAAATAAATTAAACAAACTTAGTCTCAAACTAGGTGGAATCAAGAAACTTCATCTCATCTAAAGGGAACCAGAAAGAGTATGGCCGTCAAACCACGTACAGGTCAAGGAATTATCTGTGTTCAATAGAAATCATTAGGTCTAGCATGGAAGGTGCAAGAAGACAACGTTTTTTATTAAAAAAAGAAAAAAAATATTAAAAAATGTTAGAAAAAAGAAAAAGAAAAGAAAAGAATGGCTTCCAATAATAAAGAACACAAAGCTATATCCACTACAGGCCAGACACAAGTCAATTCTTGTATAAAAATAAATGGAGCCTTTTTGGAAGCCAAAAAAGGAATCATGTTTAGCTTACGAGAAGTGAGTCCTAAGAAACCAAAACAGACAATTTACCTACAATACACAATATTTGGCTTTGTAACGAGCCAACCTCAGTTCGAAAAATAAATCACCGAGTCAACCAGATATGCTAATTGTTGGTCCATTTGAACTTTAGAAGATAAGACTACATCCTAAAAAATAATAATCATAAAACAATCATTCACAACTTAATATAATATAATCATCCCGACATATCACAAGCCTTACCTTTATGATACATAATACATTCAAGAAAACAAAAAAAGGCATCCCCAAGGTTTCTGCCACTTAGCATCTGAGGTGTTTCGAATACATGATGCACAGGTCAAATGGAGCAACCTTACCATTGCACCAAGCCCCGCCCGCACGTAATACATTAACAAACATGCTCAGGCATGAAATCATGAAAATTAAAGAGAAAGAGAGGTTGAAAAAGAAATGGTAAAGTATCCAGAACAACATGCAGAAATGTTTTCCAAGCCAATGGAAAGTCATGCAGATCAATGTAACCAACAAGGTTAACAAAAAATGATTAAATGATTGAAGGATTAGAATTACCACACAGTATGTCACAAGGATATAACCATAACTGATGGCCAGCAGACAAAACAAAGAGAAATTCTTCTGGTTCTGAACTTGATCTAATATAAAAAGGCATAGGAGCTATACAGGGATTAGTCTAATAGTTCGGTTCTGAGATTATGCAAATGCATTTTCAGAAGATCATGTCATTATCTCATGGGAATTGCATATGATACTATTTGAAAGTGTACTAAGAGAACCAACCATATTTGTCAAATAAAATATTAAGCAACATACACAGCACATAAAAATGGGAGCAAAAGTAGAGGTGTCACTGTCATGATTTATAGAAAACAAGGATGTAAATGTTAGAAAAACACCACAGCTTCCCAAATTAAATGAGAGCAGAAATAAAAATGAAAAACACATATTAGCTTAATTAGCCAATCGCAACAAATGGGAGAAAAAGTTATCCAATGGTGAAGCAGGCATTTCAGATAACTTTATAACAAGAGACGTAAAAGAATTGCAGAAAAAAAAAGCACAATAAGATTCACACATAAACTGGTAGTTCATGTAAAAGAGCCCATGTATTTATGGTCGGATTTTGTCAAGGAGAAAATGTAAAAATGTGACACATTCGAGTATTGAGCAAACAACTCCTGATTTTTGACAAGCAAAATAGAAACTTTGAGAATTTGGGTTCTCAAAGTCAAAATCGTACCTTTATCGATACCATCTTTATCTTGAAACTATCATCAGCCTCCAAATCCAATGAATTCTTCAGGAACAACCGAAAAATTACATCAAAAAATATTTAATTACAGTTATGTAATTAAAAAAGTGCTACAAAAATATAATCTTCAAAAAACAAGAAATTGAAAGGCAAAAAGGGAAAAGGAAGAAGAGGCTCAAATTCACCACTTCCAGAAGTTCCTCGCCTATTGCTAGAGAAGTTGACACGCAAAGAAGAGGAGAAATTTCACAACTTGCCCATCATCTCATTAATATACATGCACGCAAAAAAGAGGAGAAGATCCCTGCACCTCTTCTCCTCTGGTGATGACCTCTCCAACTTACAATGAATGCAGATCGGGTGCCAGCAATGTAGTAGACCTTCCATATATGTCTCGCCTATTGCTAGAGAAGATGGCATGCAAAGAAGAGAAGAACAATTTTAGAAGTCACCCCTTGTTGCATGAATATTCATACATAAATACATCCATACACAATAAAGCGAAGAAGAAAAGGAGAAGGAACAATGCTTGAAGGGTAACTGAGAAATCACTATAGATGCTCACCTCCTCTCTCAAGTAGAAAGCTAGGAGAAAGAAGAGGTGGAAGGTTGAGCCGTGTTTACCAACATAAAAGAACCAGCTCTTTGAGAAGGCGATTATCCGTCACATTGTATGCTCGCCCATGCTCCTAATTCTTGGAACCATTATAATACCATTTTGAACCTTATGTCTTACATGACAAGTTCACATAATCTCCAGCATTAGATAAACAGGTCTACTGCAACAAATAAATAAGGTTTACTGCAAATCTAAATATTACTCAAGAGGGTTCCCTCTCAACTCACAACCTACCAATGCTTTCAAATCAAGATCTGGTCAAAACAGGTCCACAACAAATGGATAATTTAATCTAGTATACTAGTCTAAAAATTGGTGTCCAGCACTATTGATGCTTGTTGAACGTCAATAACAGACCAAAAAGTTAATCTGATTCAAGAAATCACAGCCTTAAGCAATAAAAGTAATACTCTGATAAATTGCTGGCAAATAAATCAAAATATACTTACAAACTTCAAGAAATACTGCAATCGAACAGTTTTTCAACTTGAGCATGCTGTTCCACCAATCAGATATGCTTGCTAAAGAGACATCAATGGTTAGGATTTATCGAAGACAATTTCCACAGAAAATCACGAATCTAGCCCCTATAAGATGAGATGACCATGAGATGACCAAACTATTTCATCCATAGTCTAGACCAACAGTGACCTACAAACAGCATCCACCATGAAAGGCTTGATCATATCATTCAAAGTTCACAGCAAGAGGCAACAAAAGCATAGAAATTACTATAATCGATCCATGAAAACACTAAAGTTATATGTGTCTCAATCACAAAGACAAAAAATAGCATACATAACCCCATAATGCCAACATCAAATAGATGTTGGGGCATTCTACAAACGTGGTGCGAGCAACAACAAATTAAAGCAGGTGGACAACCAATTGAATCACCAAGGCTAACGGAACCAAAAAAAGTTTGCTCAGAATTTGATGACCATCGTTCACATGTCATCAAATGGAGCAAGCAATGGCAGCGAACTGAGACAACAACCAGCACAAATCTATGTACAACAACCAAGCAAGATGAGAGATATAGAAGCAATAAAATAATCCAAACTCTTTATATGAAGAACCAGAGAAATAGTCTTAGCATCTGACGAAATAAGCCTCCAAAGAAATTCTATATAGCAACCTTTTAAGCTCAATGGTTTAGGATTTACCATGGATTTTGTTTGATTCTGGCTATTCACATTTCTTTATTTCAGTCAGTTTTTCTAGAGAATTACACTGCATACCTAAAAATTGAGGCATGATTAATTTCGAGGATGAAATTTATTTAAGAGGGAAAGAATAAATGTCCGGGCCCGATACTAACTAGGCTCAATACTTTTGAGGCCCAGTTTAAGGATATTTGCGCCAGGTCATTAATGGGGCCGTATTGGGCCCATGGATGGCAACCCTCGCCTCACGCCTGAGGACTGAAGTGACGGGCCCCAGCTGGCCAGCGGGGGGAAGGCCAGCTGTTGGGCCCTCATCCATGCAAAATGGGAGTCTGCCACCTCTCACCCAGGTTGAAAGGACAAGCCCAGCGGGCCAGAGGGAAAGGGCAGCTGTAGGCTTCGGAAGCAAGGAGGAAGGAGAGGGTGCCACCTCTCCAAGGGTCACCTCCTAAGCAGAGTTTATTTAAACTCTCAGTTTCTTAACTTAGGAGTTAATATACCCTCTTATTCCTTAGCCCTCTGGAGTACTGTACCAGAGAAGCCGAACCCTAGAGCCGAAGGTTGAAGGAGCTGAACCTCTGAAGCCCTAGGAGAGGAAGGAGGGATTTCTTGAAGGTTGTACTGCTCGTGCTATTGTGGGCGGTAGTCGGCAATAGCACGGCCGTGTCGCGGATCGTGTCCGGGGCGTGACATATGTCACTTCAGTTGTGGATATGATAAAAATAAAAAAGGGAACAGAAATACTTTGAACACACCTGCAATTAATATAACTTATGACGTGAATGCTTTAAGGCCTGTAGCATCACGTGAAGATTGAACTTAGGTGAGATCAAATGAATAATGCTTATTGAACATTGAATTAAAACAACAAAATGCACATTATCATAGCCCAAAAAAAAAAATTTGTTAGTCCGAAAATTAACTATTTATCAAAGACGGATACAATGACGGGGAGTGCAATCAACTAGCAGACCATTTCATCTACAGTTTAGACCAACAAGGACCTACAGACAGCATCTACCAAAAAAGGGTTGATCATGCCATTCAAAGTTGACAGCAAGAGGTAACAAATGCAAAGAAATTACCATAATCCATCCATGAAAATACTAAAGTTATGTGTCTCAATCACAGCGGCAAAAAACAGCATACAAAACCACAAAATGCCTACATTAAATAGATGTTCGGGCATTCCACAAACGTGGTGCGTGCAACAACATATTAAAGCAGGTGGACAACCAATTGCATCACCAAGACTACCGGACCCAAAAAAAGTTTGCTCAAAATTTGATGACCATCAATTACGTGCCACCAAACGGAGCAAGCAATGGCAGCCAACCGAAACAACCACCAGCATAAATTCATGTACAACAACCAAGCAGGACGAGAGATATAGAAGCAATAAAATAATCCAAACTCTTTCTATGAAGAACTAGAGAACTAGTCCTAGCATTTAACGAAATAAGCATCCGAAGAAATCCTATATAGCAACCTTTTAAGCTCAATGGTTTTGAATTTCCCGTGGATTTAGAATGTCAGAGATCATTTCACATGCCAAAACGTCAACAATTGAAAAGAGGGAGAGAGAGCACAATGAAACAATATAGAACATAGCCTCCAGAACCAATTGAATCACCAAGGCTAATGGAACCAAAAAAAAGTTTGCTCAAAATTTGATGACCATCGTTCACATGTCATCAAATGGAGCAAGCAATGGTAGCGAACTAAGACAACAACCAGCACAAATCTATGTACAACAACCAAGCAAGATGAGAGATATAGAAGCAATAAAATAATCCAAACTCTTAATATGAAGAACCAGATAAATAGTCTTAGCATCTGACGAAATAAGCCTCCAAAGAAATTCTATATAGCAACCTTTTAAGCTCAATGGTTTAGGATTTCCCATGGATTTTGTAACATCCGGGCCTGATACTAACTGGGCCCAATACTTCTGAGGCCCAGTTTAAGGGTATTTGGGCTCGGTCGTTAATGGGGCCGTATTGGGCCCATGGATGGCAACCCTCACCTCACGCCTGAGGACTGAAGTGACGGGCCCCCGCTGGCCAATAGGGGGGAAGACCAGCTGTTGGGCCCTCATCCATGCAAAATGGGAGTCTGCCACCTCACCCAGGTTGAAAGGACAAGCCCAGCTGGCCTGAGGGAAAGGGCATCTGTAGGCTTCCGGAGTAAGGAGGAAGGAGAGGGTGCCGCCTCTCCAAGGGTCACCTCCTAAGCAGAGTTTATTTAAACTCTCAGTTTCTTAACTTAGGAGTTACTATACCCTCTTATTCCTTAGCCCTCTCGGGTACTGTACCAGAGAAGCCGAACCCTAGAGCCGAAGGTTGATGGAGCTGAACCTCTGAAGCCCTAGGAGAGGAAGGAGGGATTTCTTGAAGGGTGTACTGCTCGGCTGTAGCCAACCCGGAGCAAGATATGACCTGATTTACTTAAATGGGTTTAAACAAAATAAAAAGAGGGAAAGTTCCTCTGTGGAATGTTTCTCCCCTCTGTTTCAACAGTAAAACAGAGGAAAAAAGACTCTGGCACAGAGATGGAAGAAGAAATACCCTATACTACCTTATATGACACACGGCAAATATTTTAAATATATGACAGTTTGACAAGTCTGACTACCCTGTTACCCATGTATGAGGCTTCGTGCTATTGTGGGCGGTAGTCGGCAATAGCACGGCCATGTCACGGATCCGGGTCCGGGGCGTGACATATGTCACTTCAGTTGTGGATATGATAAAAATAAAAAAGGGAACGGAAAAACTTTGAACACAACTGCAATTAATATAACTTATGACGTGAATGCTTTAAGGCCAGCAGCATCACGTGAAGATTGAACTTAGGTGAGATCAAATGAATAATGCTTATCGAAAATGAATTAAAACAACAAAATGCACATTATCATAGCCCCAAAAAAAAAATTTGTTGGTCCGAAAATTAACTATTTATCAAAGACAAATACAATGACAGAGAGTGCAATCAACTAGCAGACCATTTCATCCACAGTTTAGACCAACAGGGACCTACAGACAGCATCTACCAAAAAAGGGTTGATCATATCATTCAAAGTTGACAGCAAGAGGTAACAAACGCAAAGAAATTACAATAATCCATCCATGAAAATACTAAAGTTATATGTGTCTCAGTCACAGCGGCAAAAAACAGCATACAGAACCACATAATGCCAACATTAAATAGATGTTCGGGCATTCCACAAATGTGGTGCATACAACAACATATTAAAGCAGGTGGACAACCAATTGCATCACCAAGACTACCGGACCCAAAAAAAGTTTGCTCAAAATTTGATGACCATCAATTACGTGTCATCAAACGGAGCAAGCAATGGCAGCCAACCGAAACAACAACCAGCATAAATTTATGTACAACAACCAAGCAGGACGAGAGATATAGAAGCAATAAAATATCCAAACTCTTTCTATGCAGAACTAGAGAACTAGTCATAGCATTTAACGAAATAAGCATCCAAAGAAATCCTATATAGCAACCTTTTAAGCTCAATGGTTTAGAATTTCCCATGGATTTAGAATGTCAGAGATCATTTCACATGCCAGAACGTCAACAATTGAAAAAAGGGAGAGAAAGCACATCGAAACAATATAGAACATAACCTCCAGAACCAAATTAGATGGAGTCCCACCAACAACCAAGAATACCAAATCTAGATTGAACAAACACCGATCAAAATATTATCTCACTATTATTCAAGTCCAGAGAGAACTTAAAGCAAAGTTGACAAAATAAAATATCTGAACCAAGTTCAAAACTTTTGAAGATATACTGAAGAAAAGGGAGAGAGGGAGAGAGACTTTGACCAAGATCTCCCCACTTCCTACACTCTCCACCTAAATCTACTTTAAAATCTCTCGGAAACACAACCGTAAAAAGAATATTGAAAACAAAAATCCCAGCAATTTGAAAGCAGGGAAGGGAAGATGGAGAGGGAAGGGGAAGATGGAGAGGGGGGCTCTGATTCACCGATTGATCTGCAACTAATAAATCAAAATGGCTTGCAAATAGTTGCCTGCAAGATTGCCTTGCCGTCAAGAGAATAACTGCTTTCCTCTCAATTGTAGCGAAACCCTCGAGCAAGAATCATCATAGCCTCCTTGTAAAGAACCCAGAAGCAGCGCCGCTCTCCCCAATTTGGGAAACAAAGAAGAATAAGAAAAGCAAAAGAGAAGGCACATAAACAAAGAGAAAAAGATAACAAGAAGCACAACATCGCGACCATTATCCACCCGGGAGACCAAGAACAAGTAGGAGGAGAAGAAATAGAATACCAGCAAATCTTGAGAAAGAGAACTAGAAGCCGACCTAGGAAAAAGATCCCACCAATGTCTTCTTCTCCTCCCCCTTCTAACCATGGCCGCTGCTCGGATGTCTGCGAAACAGCAGACATTCAAAAGCTGCTCGCTCTAACCGCTACCGAAGACGACATAACCGCCAGCACCAAACTATTTCATCCACAGCTTAAGAGTTTAGACCAACAGTGACCAACAAACATTATCCACCTTGAAAGGCTTGATCATATCATGACAGGAAGAGGCGACAAAAGCACAGAAATTACTATAATACATCCATGAAAACACTAAAGTTTTATGTGTGTCTCAGTCACAGTGGCAAAAACAGCATACAGAACCACATAATGCCGACTTTAAATTGATGTTCAGGCATTCCACAAATGTGGTGCTTGCGACAACAAATTAAAGCAGGTGACAAACCAATTGCATCACCAAGACTAACGGACCTAAAAGAAGTTTGCTCAAAATTTGATTAACATCATTCACATGTCATCAAATGGAGCATGCAATGGCAGCCAACCAAAACAACAACCAGCACAAATTATCTACAACAACCAAGCAGGATGAGAGAAATAGAAGCAATAAAATAATCCAAACTCTTTACATGAAGAACCATCGAACTAGTCTTAGCATTTAGCGAAATAAGCCTCCGAAGAAATCCTATATAGCAATCATTTAAGCTCAATGATTTAGGATTTCCTATGGATTTAGCATGACAGAGATCATTTCACATGCTATAACATTAACAATTGAAAAGAGGGAGAGATTGCACATCGGAAGCAATATAAACATAACCTCCAGAACCAAATTAGACAGAATATCACCAACAACCAAGAATACCAAATCCAGATTGAACAAACAGCGATCAAAATATTATCTCTCCATCATTCAAGTCCAGAGAGAACCAAGTTCAAAACTTTTGAAGATATACTGAAGAAAAGGGAGAGAGGGAGAGGAGACTTTTACCAAGATCTCCCTAGTTCCTACAACTCTCCACCTAAATCTACATTAAAATCTAAATTAAAATCTCTCAAAAGAAATATTGAAAAACAAAACTCCCAGCAATTTGAAAGCAGAGAAGGGGAAGATGGAGGGAGAGGCTTAGATTCACCAATTGATCTGCAACTAATAAATCAAAACAGCTGCAAACGGTTGCTTGCAGAACAACAGCAGCAGACCATCCAAGATTGCCTCACCGTCAAGAGAATAGTTTACTTTCCTCTCAAAATGTAGCAAAACCCTCATCCAAGAATCATCCAGCCTCTTTGTATAGAACACAAAGCAATGCCGCTCTCAGCCCAGTTTGCGAAACAATGAAGAAGAAGAAAAGCCAAATAGAAGAAACATAAGCAATGCTGCTCTCCCAGTTGTATAGGGATTAGTCTAATAGTTCTGAGATTATGCAAATGCATTTTCAGAAGATCATGTCCCTTGTCTCATGCAACGGCAAATGATACTATTTGAAAGTTGTGCTAAGAGAACCAAACAATTTTGTCAAATAAAAGATTAAGCAACATACACAGCACATAAAAATGGGAGCAAAAGGTAGTGTGTCCCTATCATGATGTACAGAAACAAGGATGTAAATGTCAGCAAAGACCAGAGCATCCAAATTAACTGAGGCAGAAAAAAAAAAGAAAAAACAACTTAAATTAATTTGTCAAGATTCAACGCAACAAATGGGAGAAAAAGTTATCCAATAGTGAAGCAGGCATTTCATTAACTTAATAACAAGAGACCTAAAAGAATTGCAGAAAAATAATAGTATAATAAGATTCACAAAATAAACCGGTAGTCCATGTAAAGAGCCATCTATTTATGTCAGGATTTTGTTATGTCACTTCAGTTGTGGATATGATAAGAATAAAAAAGGAACAGAGATACTTTAGAACCCAACTACAATTAATATAAGTTATGACATAAATGCTTTAAGGCCTGTAGCATCACGTGAAGATTAAACTTAGGTGAGATCAACTAAATAATGCTTACTGAACAACGAATTAAAACAACAAAATGCACATTACCATACCCAAAAATATTGTTGGATTGAAAATTAATTATTTATCAATGCCTGATACAATGACATGAAGTGCGATCATCCAGCAGACTATTTCATCCACAGTTTAGACTTTAGACCAACAGAGACCTAGAAACAGCATCTACCATGAAAGGCATGACTAATTAAAAATGGGGGCAAAAGTAGTGGTGTCACTATCATGATGTACAGAAAACAAGGATGTAAATGTCAGCAAAAGACCAGAGCATCCCAAATTAAATGAGAGTAGAAATAAAAATGAAAAAAACAAATTAAATTAATTAGTCAATCGCAACCAAGTTCAAAACTGTTGAAGATATACTGAAGAAAAGGGAGAGAGGGAGGCTGAACCAAGTTCCCCACTTCCTTGACTCTCCACCTAAATCTACTTTAAAATCTCTCAAAAATTCAAGAAACCCTTAAAAAAGAATCTTGAAAACAAAAAGCCCAGCAATTAGAAAGCAGAGAAGGCGAAGATGAAGAGGGAGGCTGAAATTCAAGGAACTCTCAAAACTAAGTGCACTTAAACATAATGGAGAGGAGATCCATGACTTACTGTGTAATGCATAAATTACAGGAACGGTGATTCTATATCCCACCATAATCAACACAAAATCACATGGATAGCATGCCAATAACAAGTGTAGAAAAATGCAGAACTTATATAACTATTGGCGACATAATTCAGTTATCACAGAGCTTACTTAATTATAAGAATATAAAAACTAAGATGCCATAAAATAGGTGCCTCCCTCTCTTTGAAAAGCGGGAGGAATACTTAGTAAGTATGAATGGGAAACTAAATACATGGTGACTTGATCAAGAGAAAAAAAACATAGTTGGCTTCTAGAAAAAAGAAGCATGTGAAAACTCAAAAGACAGAATTTAAAGCCACCACAGAGGGGCTAGGGCTTCCGGTGGAGACGAAGGAGGGGGGGGGGGGAGAGAGAGAGAGAGAGAGAGAGGATGGAGGCGAAGAGGCGGGAAAACTCTGGAAAGAAAAACGGAGGAGGTGGTGGCGCCACCAGAGGGAGGAGGAGAAAAAGAAAATAAAAGAAAATAAAGAAAGAAAAAGAGGGGAAAAAAAAAGGAGGATCGTACCTGGGTCTCTCGCGCCTCCTTCTCGGTCACGGTGGTTCTCCTCCTCCGCCGTGGTCGGATCGGGGTAAGGGAGGTCCCCGGAGACTAAAACTCACTCCGGCATCACTTTGGAGGAGGTTTAGGCCCTCCCTCTCCCACTGCTCCCACCCTGGAGAAGGGCACCCCTCGGCCGCAGTCGCCGGAGCGGCTGCAGGCCGAGGAAGCGTCCGCCTCCTCAGGGGAGCTCCCAGGGGCTCGGCCCCACCTCGGGGACCCGTTTGACTCCTCCGGCACCACTTCGGAGGAGGTCCAGGGCCCCCTACCCTTTCCCTTCTGCCGCTCCGAGGTGGGAGCATCTCCCGGAGGAGGCTCGCCCCACGGTGGCACGGCGAGAGGGAGAAGAGGAGGTGGGAGGGGGGAAGCAGAGAGAGAGAGGAAGGAGGGGAGAAGGGCTCGGCCGGAGGTGAAAGAAGAAGAAAGAAAGGGGCTAGGGCTTCCGGTGGAGACGAAGGAAGGGGGGGGCGAGAGAGAGAGAGGGACAGAGAGAGAGAGGATGGAGGCGAAGAGGCGGGAAAACTCTGGAAAGAAAAACGGAGGAGGTGGTGGCGCCACCACAGAGGGAGGAGGAGAAAAAGAAAATAAAAGAAAATAAAGAAAGAAAAAGAGGGGAAAAAAAAAGGAGGATCGTACCTGGGTCTCTCGCGCCTCCTTCTCGGTCACGGTGGTTCTCCTCCTCCGCCGTGGTCGGATCGGGGTAAGGGAGGTCCCCGGAGACTAAAACTCACTCGGGCATCACTTTGGAGGAGGTTTAGGCCCTCCCTCTCCCACTGCTCCCACCCTGGAGAAGCATGTGAAAACTCAAAAGACAGAATTTAAAGCCACCACAGAGGGGCTAGGGCTTCCGGTGGAGACGAAGGAAGGGGGGGGGGGGGGGGCGAGAGAGAGAGAGAGAGAGAGAGGATGGAGGCGAAGAGGCGGGAAAACTCTGGAAAGAAAAACGGAGGAGGTGGTGGCGCCACCAGAGGGAGGAGGAGAAAAAGAAAATAAAAGAAAATAAAGAAAGAAAAAGAGGGGAAAAAAAAAGGAGGATCGTACCTGGGTCTCTCGCGCCTCCTTCTCGGTCACGGTGGTTCTCCTCCTCCGCCGTGGTCGGATCGGGGTAAGGGAGGTCCCCGGAGACTAAAACTCACTCCGGCATCACTTTGGAGGAGGTTTAGGCCCTCCCTCTCCCACTGCTCCCACCCTGGAGAAGGGCACCCCTCGGCCGCAGTCGCCGGAGCGGCTGCAGGCCGAGGAAGCGTCCGCCTCCTCAGGGGAGCTCCCAGGGGCTCGGCCCCACCTCGGGGACCCGTTTGACTCCTCCGGCACCACTTCGGAGGAGGTCCAGGGCCCCCTACCCTTTCCCTTCTGCCGCTCCGAGGTGGGAGCATCTCCCGGAGGAGGCTCGCCCCACGGTGGCACGGCGAGAGGGAGAAGAGGAGGTGGGAGGGGGGAAGCAGAGAGAGAGAGGAAGGAGGGGAGAAGGGCTCGGCCGGAGGTGAAAGAAGAAGAAAGAAAGGGGCTAGGGCTTCCGGTGGAGACGAAGGAAGGGGGGGCGAGAGAGAGAGAGGGACAGAGAGAGAGAGGATGGAGGCGAAGAGGCGGGAAAACTCTGGAAAGAAAAACGGAGGAGGTGGTGGCGCCACCACAGAGGGAGGAGGAGAAAAAGAAAATAAAAGAAAATAAAGAAAGAAAAAGAGGGGAAAAAAAAGGAGGATCGTACCTGGGTCTCTCGCGCCTCCTTCTCGGTCACGGTGGTTCTCCTCCTCCGCCGTGGTCGGATCGGGGTAAGGGAGGTCCCCGGAGACTAAAACTCACTCCGGCATCACTTTGGAGGAGGTTTAGGCCCTCCCTCTCCCACTGCTCCCACCCTGGAGAAGGGCACCCCTCGGCCGCAGTCGCCGGAGCGGCTGCAGGCCGAGGAAGCGTCCGCCTTCTGCGGCTCCGAGGTGGAAGCATCTCCCGGAGGAGGCTCGCCCCACGGTGGCACGGCGAGAGGGAGAAGAGGAGGTGGGAGGGGGGAAGCAAAGAGAGAGAGGAAGGAGGGGAGAAGGGCTCGGCCGGAGGTGAAAGAAGAAGAAAGAAAGGGGCTAGGGCTTCCGGTGGAGACGAAGGAGGGGGGGGGGGGCGAGAGAGAGAGAGAGAGAGAGAGAGAGGATGGAGGCGAAGAGGCGGGAATACTCTGGAAGAAGGACCTTAACGGTTCCGGCATAACGGGGCGGATCCTGGTTCGGGTCCAAAACCCGTTAAGCCCAATAAAAAGTAATTGGCTTAGCTAAATCTGGCTAAGCCCGGTCCCAAACAGATTAGGCTAAGGCTGGACGAGCCTAAATTGCAGACCAAGTTAAATGCGAATTAAATCAAGCCCAAATTCAGTTGGGTCCGAACCCAATTAAGCTGAGCTAGTCCTAGCAGGCCCAATTCAATCTGAATCAAGCCTAATTCAACTAATTAGAGACCAAATTGGCTTTGGACCGACCCTAATTCAAGCCCAAATGATTTAAAATGATACTAGACCAAGGTTAGACCCAATTAGACCTTGGACTGAGCCTAATGACCCAATCAGAAGACCAATTTGACAAATGGTCTACATTTTGCGCCAAAACTATAAATGAATTATTTAGCAATGAAATCTTATCCTTGCCAAAAAATCAAAATCTGTTTGCAATGAAACTTATTCAGTCACCATATATAAAAAAGATTAGTGATGAAACTAATTTGTCACCAAAAAACTCTAGATTTTTTTTTTTTCGTTTTTGCATCCACATATAAACATTTGGGAACAATTCATTTTGCTTTGCAAGTCTTGCAGCCATGCACCATATTTTAAGACTTGTCAAAGTAATGGGCCAAATAATGTATTTTATCTGTTGATGCACCTTTTTTCCCCTTCACAACCAGCTTAATGTGTTGCTAGTGGCCCTGCAAGAACTTCGGAAGAGGGAACAATGTACACCAGCAGTGGTGCCATACATCTGTAAACAAACTGAAAAGAGCATCTCTAAATCTTACTGAGTCCCACCCCCAATTGATTGAGTCACCCTTATATTTATTTATATAAATAAAGACATAGCATATATCCTCTATAAAGATCATAGGATTACTCTATGAATAGGTCAATTCTCTAAGGCCTTCGCATTCCTAATCCTATAGGGCCGGACGGCTTTGTTTGCCCTAGCTTGGCGAATCACATCCCACCCCTGCTTTTCGACGACTTTCCATTTTTCTTCGTATTTTCTTCCTATTTGACTAATTGGACTCCCTCGTCACAGTCTTCTTTTTTCCGAGTAAGAATTGCTTGCCTCGACTAGTGTGAAAGAGTGAGACGAACGAGACCAAGGCCATATAGAGTAACAGCTAATAAAAGAAGCTATTATGTCCATTCGAAAACCAATGGTCGCTTAATTGCTAAATTGACTCAAATCCTACGAGCAAAGAAAGATAGGATCCCAAGTAAGTTTAGAAAAAATATTTTAATAGTATTTTTGCGAGACCCTGGAACTGGCTGGTCCACTTGACCGGCCCAGCCCCAAACTTTCGGCCTCACGTGCGTCGCACGTGAGGGGGCGTGATCAAGGGGAGAATCATCCCGCAGAAGCCGAGAACACCTGGTTATTTTAGGGCTTCTTCCTCCTCCTTTGAAGCCATCCAAAGTCGAGCCGCCACGCCCAACTGGTTAGGGGTTCTCCTTCTTCTTCGTGTTGCCGCCCAAGAGAGAGGGAGGAGAGCCATTAAAGTAGCAAGTTGGGTGCTCTTCTTCCTCCATTTGCCGCTGGAAGGAAGCCGCCGGATCTTCGCCAGGGCTGAGGTAAGGATTCCTAGCCTTCACCTCTTTGTTATACCATTTGAAAAAAAAAGAAGAAAGAAAGAAGAAGAGAGGGAAGAAGGAGAAGGCCGACCACCGCGGGCACTTCTTCTTCTCCCGTGCGCATGCCTCCTCCGCGGGAAGAAGGAGAGGGTCGGCCGCCGCGAGCGTCGCCGGCCTCGACTTGGCCTCTCCCGGGCTCACCGACCTCCCTTCGCGAGAGAAGAAAGAAGAAGAAAGAAAGAGGGGGAAGGAGAGGAAGTCGGGTGAAGAGAAGAGGAGGAGAAAGAAAAAGAAAAAAAAGAAAGAAAGGGGGGAAGGAAGAGAGGAGTCTGGAGAAGAAGCGAAGAAAAGAAAAGAAAAGGAAAGGAAAGGAAAAGGAAAGAAAAGAAAAGAAAAAAGAAAAGGAAAGGAAAGAAAAGAAAAAGGAAAAGAAAGAGAATATATATATATATATATCTTTATATATATATGTATAAAGGGAGGGAGGTGGTTTACGGGTATGAACCCGAACTCGGAGAGCTAAGCACTTCTACAGGCTCGATCATGGAAGGATGTTAAAATTTAAGTTATATAGATATATATAACTTAAATTTTAAAAGAAGAATATGATTTTTGGATATTAGGTTTTGCGAGGGATTTGCGTAATTAATTGGATTTGTTGTGGATCTCGTTCGCAAGGTAAGTAATGTAACCTTTTTCTAGATTTATCGGTAAGTTATAAATATTTTCTCGAGTTGAGTTATCCTTGATTTACAAATTCGATGCATAGTGTTATATGTCTATTTTTAGAATATTGTATAATTCTGATTGAACATATTTGCTTTCGACTTGATTGTGTTTGATTGATTCGATATCATATTTTCGGTTTAGAAAATTGAACGTAATGCAAGAAAAGATAATAATAACTCGTAATAGATTCGGACTCGCAGTTGGGCTATGTTGAGGACCCCGCCAATAGAGGCTAATACATTGGTATCGTAAGAAGATTAGTCGGTGATATGACCCTGCCACAGGGAACATATGGTCATAGTTATTGGCTGTTGAGTTGAATTCTGGTAAATTGAAAGAAATTAAGATATGAACGATATTTGGTTTTGACACTGCATGTTTTTATAACTAAAATATGAAATAGAGAATTAATTGAACTTCAACCTCGCTATGTTGAGAACCCCGCCAATGGAGGCAGCTACGTTGGCAATTGACTGTCCTGAAGGACGACAGGTATTAATCTAGTTCCAATATTTATTTCTATTTATTGTCTAGCTATGCCCACTGCTCCTTGTTAGACAACTTATTATGCTGCTAGAAAAGATTAAATAGTTACATAACAATTTTTTTTGATTAATTGTCAAAAGAAGAATATGAGCTTTTGAATTTCGAAAGTGTTCACACGGATTAAGACATAATAATGAATGTACCAATAAGCAAGTAATTCTAGGAGAAAAAAATCTCTAGACTTGACACGGGTATGTTGAGGTTTAAATCAGAGTGTGCAGAGGAAGTGTGGTGAATAGAATTATTTGACATTGGTTAAACAAGATGACTTTGATTTGAAGAGTGTTATGACTTGATTTGGAAGAAGTATTATTCTTGAACTGCATGTACAAAAATTTCATAGATTAAATTTCTTTTAAGGGAGGAAGGATGTGAGACCCTGGAACGGAGCCCAGTCCACTTGACCAGCCCAGCTCCAAAACTTTCGGCCTCACGTGCGTTGCATGTGAGGGGGCGTGATGAAGGGGAGAATCATCCCGAAGAAGCCAGGAATGCCTGGTTATTTTTAGGGCTTCTTCCTCCTCCTTTGAAGCCATCCAAAGCGGAGCCGCCATGCCCAACTGGTTGGGGGTTCTCCTTCTTCTTCGTGTTGCCGCCCAAGAGAGAGGGAGGAGAGCCATTAAAGCAATGGGTTGGGTGCTCTTCTTCCTCCGTTTGCCGTCGGAAGGAAGCCGCCGGATTTTTGCCGGGGCTGAGGTAAAGATTCCTAGCCTTCACCTCTTTGTTATACCATTTGAAAAAAAAGAGAAAGAAAGAAAGAAGAAGAGAGGGAAGAAGGAGAAGGCCGACCGCTGCGGGCTCTTCTTCTCCCATGCGCATGCCTCCTCCGCGGGAAGAAGGAGAGGGCCGGCCGCCGCGGGCATCGCCGGCCTCGACTTGGCCTCTCCCAAGTTCGCCGACCTCCCTTTGCGGGAGAAGAAAGAAGAAGAAAGAAAGCGGGGGAAGGAGAGGAAGTCGGGTGAAGAGAAGAGGAGGAGAAAGAAAAAGAAAAAAAGAAAGGGGGGAAGGAAGAGAGGAGTTGGGAGAAGATTCTGGAGAAGAAGAGAAGAAAAGAAAAGAAAAAGAAAAGAAAAGGAAAGAAAAGAAAAGAAAAGAAAAGAAAAGGAAAAGAAAAAGAAAGAGAAAGAGAAAAGGAAATATATATATATATATAAAGGGAGGGAGGTGGTTTACGGGTATGAACCTGAACTCGGAGTGCTAGGCACTTCTGCAGGCTCGACCATGGAAGGATGTTAAAATTTAAGTTATATATATATATACATATATATAGTGATGAATTTTAAAAGAAGAATATGATTTTTGGATATTAGGTTCTGTGAGGGATTTGCGTAATTAATTGGATTTGTTGTGGATCTCGTTCGTAAGGTAAGTAATGTAACCTTTTTCTAGATTTATCGGCAAGTTATAAATATTTTCTCGAGTCGAGTTATTCTTGATTTACAAATTCGATGCATGGTGTTATATGTCTATTTTTAGAATATTGTATAATTCTGATTGAACATATTTGCTTTCGACTTGGATTGTGTTTGATTAATTCGATATCATATTTTCGGTTTAGAAAATTGAACGTAATGCAAGAAAAGAATAATAACTCGTAATAGATTTGGACTCGCAGTCGGGCTATGTTGAGAACCCTGCCAATAGGGGCTAATACATTGGTACCGCAAGAAGATTAGTCGGTGATATGACCTTGCCACAGGAAACATGTGGTCATAGTTCTCGGCTGTTAAGTTGAATTCTGATAAATTGAAAGAAATTGAGATATGAACGATATTTGGTTTTGACGCTGCATGTTTTCATAACTGAAATATGAAATAGAGAACTAATTGAACTTCGACCTGGCTATATTGAGGACCCCGCCAATGGGGGCAGATACGTTGGCAATTGACTATCCTGAAGGACTCACCGCGAGAAGATTAGTCGGTATTGATGACCCTGCCACAGGAAACATGTGGTCATAGTCCAGGATCGACAAGATGAATTGAATATGTGAAAGAATCTCGAAACCGTAAAAAGAATCTTAAGAATTTAAGAAATATTTGATTTGTATCTTGGAACTGCATATATATTTATTTTCTGCATATTATTGCCTGATTTATCTAGCTAGAGTGTTTGTTACTTACTGGGCTGTTTAGATCATTATACAATTTATTGTTGTTTTACAGATCTCGAGAACTAGTCTATTGAGGTTTCAAAATGGGAGGGCGACTAGAAGGATTGTGGCACAAGCTATCTTAGATTAGGGTTATTTAAGTTGAACTATTATCTTGGACATTTATTATAATTGTTAGACATTGCTAGGTTTTGTTATTTTAAGAACTAAGTTTTGCATGTTGGTAAATTATTGTTCCGCTGCATATTTAGAACTGTGAGACTTTATGACTTGAGTTAGTCAATGAAATAAGATTGCATTTATTTAGTTGAATTATTTTAAATTTATATAAATTGAGATGTTGGCTAAGATGCCTTGCATGCTCGTGGGGAGAGTTTCTTACTGGTGTACGGCGGTTGGCGCGACCCTTGGCTCGCGATTTCGGGCTGGGGGCGTGGCAATTTTAGTCATTTTGAAAAGGCAATACCTTCATCACTACTTGCTATCATCAAAGAGTGTCAAAAGTTCTCATGGTTGTAAGGCCGTATCCAGCATATGTATTGGTACCACTAAACTTATTGTTGCTACTTGTTCACACTGAGGGTGAAATGACTTGAAACAATCAGTGCATTGTTGCCAGTTCAGCATTCTGGCAGCTCAAGTGGTTCCAAATATTTTCTTTCCTAAGGTGCAGCTTAATTTAGTTGTAAGAGTAGTTACAAAGGATAATCAAATTAAGTAAACCTGCTTTTATTCCATAGCGTTTTCTTTATATGTTCATAATCTTTGTGCTCTTGTTAAAAATGTTTTTTTTTTTCTATTAGAGAACCAGCACTTGTGAAGAGAATTGGGGCTGCAACTGCTCTTGAAGTGAGAGCAACAGGTATTCCTCATGTTTTCGCTCCATGTGTTCGATAACAATGACATAAAACCATTATGTTGCTGTGAATTTTGGTTCTTACAAAAAAGATAAATAAGCTAAACATATCTCACGGAGAACATCCAGGACCATTCAGTTTCAGTCTTCTTCTGCTCGAGCCTTGTGCAGGTTTGTAGAGATCCAAGATGGGGTCGCTGCTATAAAAGCTACAGCGACGATCCAAAAATTGTCCAAGCAATGACAGAGATCATCCCTGGCCTGCAAGGAGAAATTCCAGCAAATTGTCCTTGTAGATCGGTTCGGTACGTCCGGTATGGAGATTAGTTCGGCATACCTCTCAGGTGCTCTTCGTGCTCTATCTGACCTTCGAAGAGGAGATGTGTGTTGTGGTTGTACCTTATCCATGGGTACATTTGGTTGAGGAATATCTTGTGTCTCCATTTGTAGGTCTTGAAGATGGATCTTCCTAACACTTCATGCTACACCGAAGATGGATCTTCCTAACACTCTTTATGCTTTTATTTTAAAAGGCTTGTAGCCAATTTGCATGCCTCTCCAAAAGATAAAAATTAAGAACACAGTCCCTAATGCAATGCTATGTGGTGGATTCCAAACCCTAGATCTATCTACTCTAATAAATTTCAATTCGCACTCATAGTTTAATTTAGTTAAATCAAGTTAGCAAATCCTTCTTCTAAAAGAAAAATAACTTATTCTTCAATCCCTGTGGACCGACACCCGTAATCACTATCCTACAGGATACGTGCTATTGCGTGGTTTATTTTCAAAATTGAAAGAACCGATCAAATTTTTGGCGCCGTTGCCGGAGATTGCTAGCATAGTTATTTTTCCTATCATTAAAAAAAATTAATTAATTAAAAAAAACTTTCAAAAAAAATATATATCTAAAATAAAATAAAAAATTATTTTCTATTATTGTTACTTTTTTTATCTCCTTTTTCTCTTCTACTAATTTTTTTTTTAATTTTTCTTTTGGTCTTATTTGATCAGGAATCGAAGAGGAGATCTGGGCTATCAAAAAGGAATGCTTTAGAGGTTTGCTTAAAAAAATTTTAAATTGCTGGAAAAATTCTCTTTGGTAACCTCTAAACCTTTCTTATTTAAATTAATTATTAGTTTGAAATTTTGTGGTGATTGTTTGATTTTAATTTCAGCAAAAGTGTGAATGCATGCTTGATACACATACACAAATTAATCCGCACATAGTAAGGGCAATCACCCCCAACAAGATAAGAGCCGGATTTCATCATCGGACTCTTGCCCAACTTAGGTGAACTCAATCTCACATAGTGTCAGCTTAATTAAAATCAATTAGACATTGGCTCCTAGGGACATTCGAGCTCAATAGGACGAATATCACCGAAAGTTGCACCAATTTCGCTCTGTGGCTTAGTTGATGTCTAGGCAAGCTTTGTCCCTATAAGGGAGATAGTTCATCTGTTCGAGGCAAGTGGGTTTTAAGTGGAACCTTTGCGAACGCATCGTGACCCCTCTACTTACCTGGAAGCTTACCTGGTCAACTCGGTTCATTAGACCGGATTGGAGGCTTAGGTGCCCTCTTCAAACCAGTTAGAAGCTGTCTAGTGGTTTTAGGACAAATACAAGGATTTATGTGTTTTTTTTTATTGCATGCTTGATTGATCAAGTACTAGTGTATGCAAGGAAGTCGTTCTAGAGTACGTAACCTATTACCTTTTGACCCTGAAATAGAACGGACCCTTAGAAATATTCGAGCTGAAATCAAAACCTTAGAATCATTCCCACCTCCTGAGATGGCTGAAGAACAACCCAAACTCCTGAGGGAGTACTTTACTCCCACCATTTACACTTCCCCATCTTGCATTCGATTACCTGAAGTAGCAGCCGTACAATATGAAATAAAATCTAGTGTGATCCAAATGCTCCCATCTTTTTATGGGCTCACCAATGAAGACCCATATAAACACCTAGATGAATTCCTTGAGATTTGCACTACTGTCAAGATTTAGAACTTTACTGATGATGCTCTAAAACTTAGATTATTCCCCTTCTCCCTTAAAGATAGAGCCAAACAATGGTTGAATTCTTTAGAAGCCAACTCGATTCGTTCTTGGGATCAAATGCAACAAGAATTCCTAAAAAATACTTTCCCATAGGAAGAACAAACCAGTTTAGACGTGCCATTACAAGCTTCTTCCAAACTGAGGGAGAAGAATTTCATGAAACTTGGAAGAGATTTCGGGACCTAATCCGTAAATGCCCTCATCATCAAATACCTAAGTGGCAACTAGTGCAATGTTTCTATGACGGATTGACTGAACGAAACCGTCAGATGATCGATGCTGCATGCGGGGGGACATTCATGCTTCAAAATAAGCATGAAGCATGGCAATTATTTGAAAATCTAAATGAAAACTCCCTCCACTATGCTTCTTGTTCTCGTCCAGCACCCCCGAATTCTCAAAGAAAAGGGACCATTTATGAAATAAGTCATTCTATGGACCTGTCTAGCAAGGTAGATGCATTGTCCCATAAGATTGACCAACTGATGATAGGTGGACATTACATGAACTCTTCCCAAGCACAAGTGTGTACTATCTATTCTAGCCCATCCCACCCTATTCATGAGTGCCCTTCAGCGCCCCAATTCCCCGAACTCGTGCAAGAACACATCAATGCTGCTCAAACACAGCCTAGATCGGGTACTGACCCATTTTCCAATACATATAATCCGGGATGGCGAAATCATCCAAATTTTTCTTGGAAGCAGCAAGCTTCGAACACAGCCCAACCCTATTCCCAAAATTTTCAAAATTCTCAGAATTTTCAAACCCCACAAAATATTCATCCCTACCGTCCCTCGATTCAATTTCAACACACTCCTCCTCCACCCCAAAGAAACACAGCCTTTGAGGAGAAAGTGTTGAACGCCCTTCAAGGTTTGGAAACCATTACACAATTGGTGCACTCTCACACGCAATCCATCGCCAAGCTAGAATCCCAAATGGGGCAACTAGCTAATGCACTGAACAAGCGAGAGGAAGGAAAGCTTCCAAGGCAACCACTAAGTAATCCTAGGGGACAATATATGGCTCAAGAAAATCAATTAAATGCAATTCATCAGGAACAAGCCAGTGCTTTGGCTACCCTAAGGAGTGGACGTGTAGTAGACAATAAGATTGGGAAAGATAACAATAAGGAAGATGAAGAAGAGGATAGACATGTGTCAAATAAAAATCTAAAATCTTCTTCTTCTTCAGCTAGTCCACTGTCCACCTTCTGCCAAAAATCACATCCCAAAGGCCCCATTTCCTGAAGCTCTTAATTCACCCTCTCCCTTTGGCAAGAAGGGAACTTCACTAGAGGAGATGATGGAGGTTTTCAAACAAGTAAAAATCAACCTTCCGCTTCTTGATGCTATTAGACAAGTTCCCTCCTATGCCAAATTTCTCAAAGACCTTTGTACACAAAAGCGAAAATCTAGGGCACATGTGCCTAAAAAGGTCTTCCTAACCGAGCAAGTGAGTTCTATTCTCCAACACAAGACTCCTCCAAAATTCAAAGATCCTAGTGCTCCCACCATCTCCTGTGTCTTAGAAAATAATTTCATTGATCGAGCACTCTTAGATCTAGGGGCAAGTGTCAACCTTTTACCTTATTCAGTTTATGAGAAACTTGGTTTAGGTGAGTTAAAACCAACCTCGGTATCCCTTCAATTGGCTGATCGATCTGTAAAAACACCACGTGGGATAATTGAAGATGTTCTTGTCAAGGTAGACAAATTCTATTTTTCAGTAGATTTCATTGTCCTTGATATGGAGCACGAGCCTAATCCTAAGAAACAAATCCCCGTGATCCTTGGGCGGCCCTTTTTAGCAACAGCCAATGCATGCATCAATTGTAGAACAGGGGTAATGAACATATCATTTGGGAACATGAAGGTAAAATTAAATGTGTTCAATGCGGCCGACCAACCCGCGAGGGAAGTTGAGTGTTTTATGATAGACAAAATAGATGACCTCATAAAAGAAGATGCAAAAAACTATCTCACTGTGTCTGGCTGAAGACAATAAACTTAGCGCTTGTTGGGAGGCAACCCAATTCTTTTAGTTTTCTTTAACATTGAGGACAATGTTAGGTTTAGGTTTGGGGGTATTTTTAAGTATTTTTAATCATTTTTTGTTTTGTTTGCATCTCTTGCATTCATTTTCACTTCATAATGTCAGGTTTATCAAAAAAAATAAAAATATAAAAATATCTTTTTAAAAAAAATATGTTCATTTTCATTTTTTATAAAATAATAATAATAAAAAAAATTAAAAAAAAAGTTTTTGTTTTTAAAAAACCTCATTTCTATACATTAATACGAGAATGCTAAACACACAAGGTATATAAAATCTAAAAAGCCCAATGACTAGTCAGAAGTAATACAAATTTAAGTTCTTTTAATTAAGTCTCTCTTAGGGAGTTGTAAGCTAATTAATACTTCGGAATTTCACTACACACTGGCCGACACTTCTAAGGTCTAGGCTCGACATTATATTGATAGTATAGTAGCAACCTTGGACCCTGATGAATCATACTTATCTAATTCAAAAAAAAAAACATCAATAATAATGGATTTAGTCAGGAACATCGAAAAGGGCTACCTATTGTCAAAGGTCAAGTGGGCTTGTGATGAGAACTCCGAGCATAAGTCCGTAGGGGAGTGAGTCTTGATGCCTGACACCTTGTGCCAACTGGTGTGAGAGTTGTCGACTCATTGCTCGTTACACGGAGAAATCACGACAAGAGTAAAAGTGCACAATTTATATATCTTTATAAAAAAAAACTCTGTATTGACCTTGAAAAAGATAATAGTGTGAAAGCCTTCGTTGTAAAAATTCGAGTAAACTGGAATATTACAGATAAAGCCCGTGAGGTACTAAAGTAAACATCCACAACTCTCGAAATCCTGCAGATAAGATGATTTTGAATCAGTGAGCAGGTTCTTTCGACCAATCCTTGGAAACTACTGGTATTAGCAACATTTTGGAGATCCAAACCCTTAGCTTGTGAACGGTCCAGATTTCACCGAGTACTCCAGCATAAATGAGTCTTACAACTTCCCTAACGGAAACTTGATGACTTCAACTTGAATTGCATCTTGACCTAGGATTTGGGCTGACTTAGTAAATAAAACCGTGTGTGCTTTGAAATTCTTATCATTTATGTATGTTAAATTAGATTTTTTTTAAAAAAAGAAAAAGAAAAAAAAATTCATAACAATAATGATTTATTTTAATATTGAAGTTTGTGGGTATCTTCACTAGAAACCTCCAAGAGAAAAAAAAAAGAAAAAAAAAAAATTCATAACAATAATGATTTATTTTGAAGTTTGTGGATATCTTCACTAGAAACCCTCACGAGACTATAACTCGTCTACTAGGGTAACCTAGGGGTTTAAAGCCTTGTTGCATATGGTAAATGCAATCGCGATGCCAGCGAAAGTGAGTTAGAGCTTTTCTTTTTTTTTTTTTATTTTGCTCGAGGACTAGCAAAATGTAGGTTTGGGGGTGTGATAAGTGCTGATTAATCTATAATTTAATATTCTTTTTCCAGCACTTTTCAATGTTCTTAAACGGATAACCACTTATTTTACCATAAAATAGAACAATCTTTGAAATAAATTTAAAATATGATAAGAAGTAAATAATTCACATATCCTCGCCTTCCAAGCGTATCAGCCAGCACGTTTCAGTTCAATAACACTGGGTTCGAGCCCAATGCCCAACTGACATGCATGCACCCAAGCAATCCAACGGTTCATAAATTTCCATCTCCGTATCACGTTTGCAAACTAAGCAAAACAGGGGAGACCTTTAATTTAAATCCACATATGCCCATTTTCATGTCAAAATAGAGCAAGAAAAGAATTTTTTCCGAAAATTACTGGAATCACTGTTCATATGAACAGTGTTCCGTGAAAACACTGTTCATATGAACAGTGTTCCGTGAAAACACTGTTCATATGAACAGTGTTAGAAAAAAAAAAAACTAAAAATGCATTTCACTGTTTATCTTCTTCCCCTCCCGTAGATCCCGTGGCCGTCCACCTTCCACGGCAACCTCCCGACGATCCTGCGACCAGATCCTCCGGCCCTTCTTCTGCCCGTGACGCATCCGGAGCCAATCTCATCTTCCTGCGATCCGGCCTCCACCGAGAACTCGTGATCCATTTCTTCCTCCGTGATCCACGTAGTGCACCAGCGCCATTAGCCCGTTCCAGCCGCATCCAACGAGCACACCAGCGAGCAACTCCTCCGGATTCACCTCCCAGCAGCCAATGGTCCAAAGAAGGAAAGCAATGAAGCATGATTCCATCCACAGATCCACACCAGCCACCAACTGCCGAATCACAGAAATGACGTTCCGCCTCTTCCTCTTCCGGATTCCCATCGATCCTCCGATTGGCTCCTCCCAGCGCATCCCCGGCATCCGTGAAGGAAATCCCAGCAGCCGGTGATTCAGCCTCTCGCATCAAGCCAAGGATCACGCATCCAAATCGGGACATGTATTCAACCCCTTCTCCCGTCCGTATTCATCTTCCACCGACCACTCTTCCGCAACCAGCTCCCATGATCCAGCCGTTGATGCGCATTCCGCCCAAGGATCATGCGTCCGTTCCCCTTGGATTCATTGCCAGGGAGAGATCTATATAAAGGGTAGAAGAAGAGAGCCGAGGGAGAGGAGGGGGCTTCGACAGAAAAACAGGGGAGACCCCCTGTTTCGGTGAAAAGAAGAAGAAAGCCGAGAGGGAGAGAAAAAGAAATAAAAAAAAGAGAAAGGAGGGGAAAAGAGAATGTTTTGTGATATTTTGGGAATGATGGGAGGTGAAGGCTTTCATTTGCAGATGGGAGGTTGTCCGGAAGCCATGCGCGGCTAAACGTCTAGTCTAGGGCTGGATGAAGCCCTAGCAATGTATCAGGGCATTGTAGTTCTTATTTTTTTTTATTATTTTGGAGCTTGTTTAAATTCTTATTTTCAATGAAATATTCCTTTATGATATTTAAATTTTGAGCATGCTAGTTACTAATCATGTTTGCTAAAGTAGTCTAAGATGATTCATGCCTAGGAAGATGAAGTGTGCTGCATCCTAGATTAGCATACTTAGGTAGACACTTCATGCTACACCGAAGATGGATCTTTCTAACACTCTTTATGCTTTTATTTTAAAAGGCTTGTAGCCAATTTGCATGCCTCTCCAAAAGATAAAAATTAAGAACACAGTCCCTAATGCAATGCTATGTGGTGGATTCCAAATCCTAGATCTATCTACTCTAATAAATTTCAATTCGCACTCATAGTTTAATTTAGTTAAATCAAGTTAGCAAATCCTTCTTCTTGATTTATTTTTAAAAGAAAAATAACTTATTCTTCAATCCCTGTGGACCGACACCCGTAATCACTATCCTACAGGATACGTGCTATTGCGTGGTTTATTTTCAAAATTGAAAGAACCGATCAGTAAGATGATAGAAGAGGTATCCTATACTCTCTTTAGGATAACCTACAAATACACACTTATCTGATCTAGCACTTAGCTTGTGTCTAAAATTTCTTTTGACATAAGCTTGATAGCCCCATATCTTAAGATACTTAAGATTTGGCTTCTTACCTCTCCATATCTCATATGGAGTGCTAGATACAGATTTAGACGGAACCATGTTTAATACATATGCAGTAGTCTCTAGGGCAAAATCCCAGAAGAAAATAGAAAGGTCTGTAAAGCACATCATGGACCATACCATATTTAATAGAGTACGATTCCTCCTTTCTGCTACACCATTTAACTGTGGCGTATACGAAGGTGTCCATTCAGAGAGAATACCCTTTTCCTTAAGATGATTTAAAAACTCACTAAAAAGATATTCACCTCCTCGATCTGATCGAAGAATTTTAATACTCTTTCCAGTTTGTTTTTCAACTATACTTTGATACTCTTTAAACTTATCAAAGGCTTCGGATTTGTTTCATAAGATACACATATCCGAACCTTCATAAATTATTAGTGAATGTGATGAAGTAAGAGTATCCACCTCTAGCTGGAGTTGTCATAAGACCACATACATCTGTATGCACAAGTCCTAATAACTCACATGCCCTTTCTCCATGTCCAGTGAATGGAGACTTGGTCATTTTTCCCATAAGACAAGATTCACAAGTTTCCAATGATTGATTCACTTATGTGACTAAGTCAGTAATGCCAAAGGAGGGTGTTATTCACATTTTCTCTTTTCCTTTTGCTGCTTTTATCAATATGATAGATATTGTCATTAAGAGACAGAGCTAGAAGACCATTTTCCATAATGCCATTGCGATAAAATTCATTAGAAAATAAAATAGAGCAACCATTGCTCTTTACATTAATTTCAAATCCTTTCTTTAATAATAAAGAAATAGAAATTACATTTCTAATAATTTTTGGCATGTAATAACAGTTTTTCATTTTCAAGAGCTTGCCCGACGGCAACTCCAATCTGTAGGTTCAAACAGCTTCAGCCTGGATGGACTCTCCTCCGACGCCATAAAGCTCGAAGTCATCTTTCTTCAAACGTCTAATTCTTTGTAGTCCATGTAATGACTTGCATATATGAGAACCACAGCCGGTATCCAATATCCATGAATTTGAATTTGAATTTGAAGAACTTAATGACAAACTGGCATGCAACATAAACATACCTTTTGATGCAACTCTTGCATCAGGCTTTACAGTTGCAAGAAAACTCTTGCAATTCCTTTTCTAGTAGCCTTTCTTGCCGCAATGAAAATAGATACTTGATCCGGAGATTTTCTTTTCTTTCTTCCTCTTCATCTTGCTACTTTTAGGGTTCAATGTTTTCTTAGAACTCTTACTGCCTGACCTTCTTTTATCTATAAGGAGTGGACCCTTATCTTTCTTGATATGGGTCTCGGCTGTCTTGAGCATATTCAACAGCTCAGGCAAAGAGGTATTCAGTTTGTTCATGTGAAAAAATTCACAACAAACTGAGAGAAGGATTCAGGAAGTGATTACAGGATCAAATCTCGACTTAGCTCACCATCCATAGCAAAACCTAGTTGACTCAATCTAGTGATCAAGTTAATAACCATAAGAACATGGTTTTGTACGGATATTCCTTCATTCATTCTTGCACGGAATAACTGCTTAGATATCTCATATCTAGCAGTTCTACTTTGCGCTCCATATAGCTCCTTTAGATTGAGAAGTATAGAGAGAGTATCCATGCTATCATGCTGCCTTTGCAATTCACTGGACATGGAGGCCAGCATGATACATTTGACAGTCAAACTGTCATTCTTCCACATCTTGTGTGTGGCAACCTCATCTTCAGTAGCATCATCTCCTATTGATCCAAGATCAGGAGTTTCGAGGATGTAAGAAAGTTTTTCTTGAGTGAGCACAATCTTAAGATTCCTCAACCAGTCCACATAGTTCGGACCGGTCAACTTGTTGGCATTCAAGATGCCTCTCAATGATAGTGAAGAAGCTATTAATTCAGAATTAATTCTACATAAGCAAAGAACAAAACTAACATAAGCAGACCAATCATGATGACATATATACAATTAGATAAGAACTTCTATCTAATTGTTACTTCCACTATTTTTATCGAATATCATAGCCCTCTCCTATGATAAACGAGAAAACCCTAATGGATTTTTCTTAGTAAGGTTGAGATCCTAATTCCTCGTAAAAGGCTGTGTTAGTACAACAAACCTTTATGAGTTCAGAGATAGGAAACTCTTTCCAATTGCATCTCATGCAATTCTCAACATTACCTTGTCCTCTAAAAACACTTATAGCCTTATGTTAGCACAAGAAACTATAATGTTTTAGTTAAGTCAGACCCTTCATTTCCATAAGTCATATTTGAATAATGCTGCCTTTGTGTTAGCACAACAAAACAACATATTAAAATATGCCATAAGCATCTTAATGCACCAAGACAATATTATATCAGTCCCCTGAGCAAGCCTTGTGTTAGCACAACAAACTAGCATGGATCTCGACAAAATAGTATCGACGCATGAAGAAAGGCTAGGAATAGTGTTTTTCAACATTAAGCTATCTATAAAAGACAATTAACCAAATTGGCCAGGTAAGTAGGTGGGAGGCTCCCCGTGCTTTCGCAACGGTCCTAATTAAGTAATCACCTTTAACACTTTCCTAGACACCAATTGATCAATTGATCCAGAATGGGTAAGCTTAAAGTATTTTTCACTACAACTTAATATAATTTTTATGAGGGCTTTCTGGTCTCTGGCACATTCTATAAATGTAACACATTCATACATAGCATTTCTATAGACATACTATAACATTGCTATCTCATAGCATATAACAATCATATAATATTGCGCTCTTATAGCAATTATGAATCCTACATCATGCATGGTCATTTGATTGAACCAATAAAGATTGGCCTGATACCACTGTAGGGTTTCGAAGTGATCTAGGGGCGCAGCGGAAGCAAGGAATTTCAAAAAATTCTTAATAAAATTCCGTTACATTAGCCCGACTTCAATTTCATGTGATGGTAAAGCTTCACCAATACCAGATCACCAGCCTGAAACTCAGCTGCCCGCCGCTTTATGTCAGCCCACTTCTTCATCCAATTGGTCGCCTTCAACAAGGAGATCGGAACCAAATCTATATCCTCCTTCAGATCCCTCACAAACCTGTAGGCGGTCAGACTACGTCCCATGTAGTCCGCTGCGATACTTCCCGGAGTGTCTGGTTGCAACCCTATAATTACCTCAAACAGTGATTTACTTGTAGACTCCGATCGCTGTAAGTTGTAGCTGAATTGGGCTTGGTCCAAGAGTCGCACCCAATTCCGCTGGTTGACACTTACATAGTGCCTCAAATACATCTCCAATAATGCATTGGTTCGCTCTGTTTGGCCGCCTGACTGAGGGTGGAAGGCTGTGGACATCTTCAGCTCCGTTTCGAGATCCGAAATAACTCCGTCCAAAACCTCCCCGTGAAGCGAGCATCGCGATCAGAAACGATACTCCGCGGTATCCCCCAATATTTTACCACATATGTTGATAGAGATCAAGGGGCTGGCCGAATGATTCAAGCTGATTCCAAAGATCCATTACAAGGAATTGGAGGTCCAATGACTAGAGCAAGGGCAAAACAAATGAAAGAAGCTTTATATGGACTAGTCATGGAAATTCAAGAGAAGGAGGCTGCTCTAGAAGACTCTAAGGCTTCACCAAGATTGATCACTTATCTTTACATAGTAAATGCTGAAGAACAAAGCTTGGAGCCATTAAACAAGGCTGATCCACGTGGAGATGCTATTTAGGCCCATTTTTCGTGGGTACTTTTGGGCTTGAGTCTTGTTGTGTTCCTAATTACTTGTACATGAAGTTTTGACTTGTCAACTCGTTTTTCCTAAGTTATTCATGTACTTCGTAGTTAGGAACCTTGAAAGTTGTGTCATTTATTATTTTGAAGTTGTAACTTGGAAGTTGTGACTTGGAAAACGTTTTTTACTTATTGCCTTGGAAAGGGGATGGTGTCCTTTCCAATAGCTTAGTTTGAAGCCTATATAAAGGCTGCCATATGTAACCAAGGGATTATTATGAATGAATTAAAGTGTTGGCAAGCTTTGCTATGCTCTTTTGTGTTCTTGGATTAGAATACAAAATTCTGACTTATCAAAGGGAGTGATCAACCTTTGTGGCGTCTTCAAGGATTAGGGTTTTAAGGACTTAGTTTCCTTAGAGTTCTAATCTGATCTCCTACAACTTGTTTTTCTAGCGATCTCGGGGCAAGTATAGCAAATTGATTCAAGGGTTCCTAGGGCAGGTCTTCTGGTGGGTTCTTGTCATTTGGTATCAGAGCTTTGGTTCTTGAAATCAGGTTACTTATCCTTTATCATCTTTGTTCCTTTGTTCTTATTTTATTTCTTTAAGTTTCTTTGTTCGTTCTCTTATTTCTGTTTTTTTTTCAGTTCCTTGTGTTTCTTGTTTCCTCTAATCTGTTTTGTTCTTTAATCTTCTGTTTCTTAGTTTGATTCAAAAAAAAAAAAAAGACGGAAAAAAAAAACGAAAAAAAAAACGAAAAAAAAAGAAAAGAAAAGAAAGAAAGAAAGAAAGAAAGAAAGAAGGTTATTGATTAAGGGGCATTAATTACAAGGCTGTTTCACTTGTTGCAAAGCTGAGACCCCTTGTTGCAAGGTTGTTTCACTTGTTACAAGGCCGTTTTACGTATTACAAGGCTGCTTAGCTTGTTCTTATTTCTCCTTGCTTTCTAGTTGTTTCTATTACATATCCTTTACTTCCTTTTGAAGTCTTCTTATGTTCTTGATGCTTTAAGACAATTTTTCTTGTGAGTACCATTTGCCTCATCGAAGTCCTTAAAATTCTGATTTTCTTGGAGATTTGCCACCATCCATCTGATCGCTCTTTGTGATTTGTTGATTTTGATTCTTTCAAGAACATAAAGAGGGCTGGCTTGAGTGGTAAAAGGCAAGAGTGTGAGTTCATCATCAAGAAAAAGCCATAAAAGAGTGTCCACCCGAGAGAGGAGTGTGTGAGGACCTATTCTGTTTATACTAATCTTTTGATTGCAGCATACAAAGATGAGTAGTGGAGGTAGTGAACAACCAGATGTTGATATGAAGTTATGGATGAAAGCCATTGCTGATCAACTTACTAAGCTTGGTGCACGAATGGATGATTTGGAATCACCAAGCAGAATCAAACCTTTGAGGGGGCAGATGTTTGAAGATGATGAAGAAGATTTAGATTATGAATCTTACTCTAGAAGGGGAAAGAAGGCCGATGATTCAAAAGATAATAATCTGGGCAGCATCAAGATGAAGATTCCTATCTTTCAAGGGAAGAATGATCCCGAACTTTACTTGGAATGGGAGAGAAAAGTTGAACATAAACGATTGTCACAACTATTCAAATGAGAAAAAGGTGAAATTGGCAGCCGTTGAGTTCACGGATTATGCAAGCATATGGTGGGATCAATTGATGATTAGTCGGCGAAGGATTGGAGAAAGGCCAATTCGGTCATGGGAAGATATGAAATTGGTAATGCGCAAGAGATTTGTACCTAGCCATTACTATAGAGATTTACATAGAAAGTTACAAGGGCTGGTTCAAGGCTCCATGAGTGTGGAAGACTATTATAAAGAAATGGAGATGGCAATGATTAAAGCTAATATAGAGGAAGATCGAGAGGCTACCATGGCAAGATTTATTGGAGGCTTAAACAAAGAGGTTGCTGATGTGGTTGAATTGCAACACTATGTGGAGATGGAGGAGCTGTTGCACAAGGCCATCAAAATAGAAAAGCAAATCAAGTCCAAAGGATCCAAATCGGGTTTGGCTTCTAGTTCCACATGGAAGTCTAATTGGAAGGATAACAAATCTGCCTCAAAAACAAAAGAAGATGCAAAGCCAAAAGATTCGGTTGCTATTTCAAAAGGTAAAACCGAAACTAACACTTCTTCTAAATCACGTAATGTTAAGTGTTTTAGGTGCCAAGGATTTGGGCATATTGCTTCCCAATGCCCAAACAAGAGGATTATGATTATGTTGGAGAATGGTGACATTGAAAGTGCTAGTTCAAGTGAGGATGAGATACCACCCTTAGAAAATTGCAGTGATATTGACATTGAAGAACCTGTACATGGAGATATGTTGGTGACAAGAAGAGCACTAAGCATCCAGCCTAAGGATGATGGTGATAAGGAGCAACGTGAACATATTTTCCATACTAGATGTCATGTGAAGGGAAAGGTATGTACCATGATTATTGATAGCGGAAGCTGCACTAATGTTGCTAGTACTTTGTTAGTAGATAAGCTGGAGTTACCCACCATGAAGCATCCTAATCCATACAAGTTGCAATGGTTAAATGAATGTGGAGAAGTGAGGGTAAACAAGCAAGTGCTCGTTTCATTTTCAATTGGCAAATACACAGATGAGATTCTTTGTGATGTGGCACCAATGCATGCTAGTCATATTTTGCTTGGACGACCATGGCAGTTTGATAGGAAGGTTACACACAATGGATACAAAAACCATTATTCTTTTATGATGAACAACCGCACTGTAGTCCTAACCCCTCTCGAACCTTTGCAAGCTTATGAAGATCAGATTCGGATAGCGAGAGAGTGTAAAAAGAGAGAAGGTGAGTCCGAGAGGAAAAATGCAAATGAAAGGAGTGAGATTGAGAGCAGAGAGAAAAGTATTCAAAAAAAAGAGAAAAGTAAAAAAATGAGTGTGTTTGCTGAAAAAAATGAGGTTAAGAGTGTTATGTTCTCAAGACAGCAACTACTTGTACTTATGTACAAGGATGTTTATCTTTCTACTAACGATCTTAACCCCTCCTTGCCTAGTGTTGTTGTGACTTTATTGCAGGAATTTGAGGACATATTTCCAAAAGAGATTCCTAATGGACTACCACCCTTAAGAGGCATTGAGCATCAAATAGACTTCATGCCCGGTTCTACCATTCCAAACAGACCTGCATATAGAGCTAATCCCAAAGAAACAAAGGAAATCCAAAGGCAAGTGGATGAGCTGGTGAAAAAGGGAATTGTCAGAGAAAGTCTTAGCCCATGTTCGGTTCCTGTCATCCTAGTCCCAAAGAAAGATGGAACATGGCGCATGTGTGTGGATTGCCGAGCCATCAACAAAATAACAGTTAAGTATAGACATCCTATCCCAAGATTAGATGATATGCTTGATGAATTACATGGCTCTTGTTTGTTTTCTAAAATTGATTTGAGAAATGGCTACTATCAAATTCGTATGAAAGAGGGAGATGAATGGAAGACATCATTCAAAACTAAATATGGATTGTATGAGTGGTTAGTGATGCCTTTTGGTTTAACTAATGCACCTAGTACTTTCATGAGATTGATGAATCATGTTTTGCGTGCTTTCATAGGTCAATTTGTGGTAGTTTACTTTGATGATATTTTAGTCTATAGTAAGAACTTGGATGAACATGAACAACATTTGCATGCTGTTTTTAGCAAATTGAGAGAACACCAATTATATGCTAATCTTAAGAAGTGTACATTTTGCATGGAATCTGTTGTATTTCTTGGTTTTGTTGTTAGTTCTCAAGGTATTAGCATGGATGAGGAGAAGGTGAAGGCAATCAGGGACTGGCCTACACCTAAGAATGCGAACGAGGTAAGAAGTTTTCATGGTTTAGCAAGTTTTTATCGAAGGTTTGTTAAAAATTTCAGTTCTATTGCTGCACCTTTAAATGAACTTGTTAAAAAGAATGTTGTTTTTAAGTGGAATGATCAGCATGAACAAGCTTTCACTGATTTGAAAGATAAGCTAACTAATGCACCTTTGTTAAGTTTGCCTAACTTTGATAAAGCTTTTGAAGTTGAATGTGATGCATCCGGAATTGGAATAGGAGCTGTTTTGATGCAAGATTCCAAACCAATTGCTTATTTTAGTGAAAAGCTAAGTGGGGCAGCCTTGAATTATCCAACATATGACAAAGAACTTTATGCATTAGTGAGAACTCTTCAAACATGGCAGCATTACTTGTGGCCGAGGGAATTCATCATTCATTCTGATCATGAGAGCTTGAAGTTCTTGAAATCCCAGGGTAAGCTTAATAAGAGGCATGCTAAGTGGCTGGAGTTCATAGAAACATTTCCTTATTTCATCAAGTACAAACATGGAAAAGAAAATATCGTTGCTGACGCGTTGTCTCGAAGGTATGCTTTACTTACTACCTTGCAAACTAAGTTACTTGGTTTTGAATTGATTAAGGACTTGTATGCCAATGATTCTGATTTCTGCCAAACATGGAATACATGCAAAAAGAGTGCATCTGGTGAGTATTATAGGCATGACGGATTTCTATTTAAGAAAAATCAGTTGTGTGTGCCTATTTGTTCTATCCGTGAATTGCTTGTCAGAGAAACTCATGGGGGTGGTCTGATGGGACATTTTGGTGTGCAAAAGACTTTAGATATCTTGCATGAACATTTTTATTGGCCTAACATGAAGCATGATGTGCAAGCTGTTTATGATAAATGCATTACATGTAGACAAGCGAAATCTAAAGTTTTACCATATGGCTTGTATACACCTTTACCCGTGCCTAACCAACCTTGGATTGATATTTCTATGGATTTTGTTTTAGGATTACCAAGGTCTCAAAGTGGAAAGGACAGCATATTTGTTGTTGTTGATAGATTTAGCAAAATGGCTCATTTCATTGCATGTTCTAAAACCAATGATGCAATACATATTGCTGACTTCGTTCTTTAAAGACATAGTTCGTTTGCATGGTTTGCCTAAGACAATTGTTAGTGATAGAGATGTGAAGTTCCTAAGTCATTTTTGGCGCACCTTGTGGAATAAATTAGGAACTAAACTCTTATTTTCTACTGTTGCACATCCTCAAACGGATGGACAAACTGAAGTAGTTAATAGGACACTCACTACTTTGTTACGTACCATCATTCAAAAGAACTTAAGGCAATGGGAAAAATGTTTACCGCACATTGAGTTTGCATACAACAGAACTGTTCATTCTTCTACTTCATTTTCACCTTTTGAAGTTGTCTATGGCTTTAATCCTTTAACTCCCTTGGATATTCTATCTTTGTCTACTAAAGAACGTGCTAATCTTGATGGAAAGCAAAAGGCAGAATTTGTGAAGGATTTACATGCCAAGGTTCGGGCTAACATTGAAAAGAAGAATGAGCAATATGCTAAGCAAGCCAATAAAGGACGTGTAAAGATTGTTTTTGAACCTGGTGATTGGGTCTGGGTGCATATGAGGAAAGAACTGTTTCTAACACAACGAAAATCCAAACTACAGCCTAGAGGAGATGGACCTTTTCAAGTCTTAGAGAGGATCAATGACAACGCCTACAAGCTGGATTTGCCAAGCAACTATAGTAATATTAGTGCTACTTTTAATGTTGCTGATTTATCCTTATTTGATGTAGGTGATTCGAGGACGAATCCTTTCGAGGAGGGAGGGAATGATAGAGATCAAGGGGCTGGCCGAATGGTTCAAGCTAATTCCAAAGATCCATTACAAGGAATTGGAGGTCCAATGACTAGAGCAAGGGCAAAACAAATGAAAGAAGCTTTATATGGACTAGTCATGGAAATTCAAGAGAAGGAGGCTGCTCTAGAAGACTCTAAGGCTTCACCAAGATTGATCACTTATCTTTACATAGTAAATGCTGAAGAACAAAGCTTGGAGCCATTAAACAAGGCTGATCCACGTGGAGATGCTATTTAGGCCCATTTTTCGTGGGTACTTTTGGGCTTGAGTCTTGTTGTGTTCCTAATTACTTGTACATGAAGTTTTGACTTGTCAACTCGTTTTTCCTAAGTTATTCATGTACTTCGTAGTTAGGAACCTTGAAAGTTGTGTCATTTATTATTTTGAAGTTGTAACTTGGAAGTTGTGACTTGGAAAACGTTTTTTACTTATTGCCTTGGAAAGGGGATGGTGTCCTTTCCAATAGCTTAGTTTGAAGCCTATATAAAGGCTGCCATATGTAACCAAGGGATTATTATGAATGAATTAAAGTGTTGGCAAGCTTTGCTATGCTCTTTTGTGTTCTTGGATTAGAATACAAAATTCTGACTTATCAAAGGGAGTGATCAACCTTTGTGGCGTCTTCAAGGATTAGGGTTTTAAGGACTTAGTTTCCTTAGAGTTCTAATCTGATCTCCTACAACTTGTTTTTCTAGCGATCTCGGGGCAAGTATAGCAAATTGATTCAAGGGTTCCTAGGGCAGGTCTTCTGGTGGGTTCTTGTCATATGTGAAGAATAACTGTGCCACGTCCTCCGCATGGCAAGTAGTAGGTGCTGGAATGAAGACCCGTACTTCAAAAAATGATCCACCACTACCATGATAGAACTGTTCTCATCCATTGGAGGTAGCCCGATGATGAAGTCCATGGAGACACTCTCCCACAGATGCTCTGGTATATGTAATGGTTCCAACAACCTCGCAGGTCCTCGATGTTCAACCTTGTCTTGTTGGCATAGCAAACAAGTGAGAACATACTCCTCGATGTCATCCCGCATCTTCGGCCAATAATAGTTATGTTCTATGAGAGCTTGGGTCCCGCCCACATAGAATCATGGTGTTCTCGCAGCACCTCGCGCCCTAGCCCTCCGCCTGAAGGCACATAGACACGTCGCCCTCGTGTCAAAATATGCCCTCCTTTGGTTCAGAAACGGCGCGCCTTGCCGTCCATGATGAGTTTACCCATGGAAGCGGCCCACGGATCCTTCTCCATCTCGGCCTTGACCCTCTCTATTGGGTTACTTGCTGGTCCGAAAAAGGAAGAAACCGTAGCCAACTGTACCTTCCTACTCAAGGCATCAAGGACTGAATTAGTTTGGCCCGGCTTGTACTCGATGTCGAAATCAAATTCAGCGAGAAATTGCTGCCATCTCGACTGCTTAGAGGTGAGCTTTGGCTGGGTCTGAAAGTAGCTTGTGGCCATGTTATCCGTGCGCACCAGAAACTTAGATCCAGCGAGGTAATGGTGCCAGGTTCAAAGGCAGTGCACAATCGCTATCATCTCCTTTTCATGAACCGTATACCTACGCTCGGTGTCGTTCAACTTCCGACTCTCGTAGGCCACTGGGTGCCCTTCCTGCATGAGCACCCCTCCAATGGCAAAATCTGATGCGTCGGTGTGGACTTCAAAAGAAATGGAAAAGTCCGGTAGCACGAGGACCGGCTCCACCGTGACCACCTGCTTGAGACTATCAAACGCCTCCTGACATTGGTTTGACCACCACCATGGTCGATCCTTCTTTAACAAATCCATCGGTGGGGCACATAACTTTAAATATCCAGTGATGAACCTCCTAAAGTAATTTGCCAAGCCAAGAAAAGAGTGTAAGTGTGTAACTCATGTAGGTACCTCTCACTCGGCTATGGCCGAAATTTTCGAGGGATCCATCATGAGCCTTCCATCCCCAATGATGTGCCCGAGGAACGGCACCCTCCGCTGCGCAAACACATAGTTCTCCCTTTTCACAAAGAGCTGGTGCTGCCGTAAGGTGGAGAAGACTTGCCTCAGGTGCGCCACATGCTCATCCAACGTTCGGCTATACACAACAATGTCATCCAAGTATACTACCACGAATTTATCGATGAAGTCATGGAGTACACGCTGCATTAAAGCACAGAAAGTTGCTGGCGCATTGGTGAGGCCAAAAGGCATGACAAGGTACTCAAAGCTCCCATACCTTGTCAGACATGCAGTCTTCTTAATGTCCTCCTCCGCCACAGGGACCTGATAGTACCCGCTGCGAAGATCCAACTTGGAAATCCATCGTGCCTTACTAAGTTGATCGAACAAATCATCAATCCGTGGAATGGGGTACTTGTCCTTCACCGTGAACTTGTTGAGGGCCCAGTAGTCGATGCAGAGTCTCAACGAACCATCGTGCTTCTTCTGAAAAAGTACCGGTGCTCCATATGGACTCTTCGAAGGTCGAATGAACCCGCTATCCACCATCTCCCTTAGCTGCCTCCTCAGATCCTAGAGTTCAGGTGGGGCCATTATATTTGGTGCTTGAGCTGGTGGACATGCTCCATGCACCAAATCAATCCGATGATCGATTTCTCTTTTTGGTAGCAATTGCTTGGGTAATTTGGGGGGCATCACATCCTCGAATTCAGTGAGAACACCCTTGATGGGTGCTGGAATCTCCTCTCCTTCCAGTAGGCCTTCCTGCTGAAGGGACGCAATATATGTTGGAAGTCCCCTTCTCAGCCCCTTAGCAAGTTGCATCGCCAATAGGACTCACTGCGGAGTCCCTTTAATTCGCTTTCCTGGAACTATGCACGCTCTACTCGAATTCAAGACTACTACCACATCTGAATCCGGCTTTACCATGGCTTGTAGCTGGGCAAGCAAAAGACATACCGATGACAACCTCGTAGTCGTCGATTGGGGCGACCACCAATGTCACCCGTCCGGTCCATGTGCCCAATTGGATCTCAACATCCTTCGACGTTCCGCTTGTAGCTACCTCTATGGAGTTGACCGCTTCGAACGTGTGTTCATCATGTTCAATCTTCAGATTGAGTCTCTTTGCCGTAGCTATGTTTACGAAGAAGTCAGTGGCACCCGTATCAATGAGTGCCTGGAAGGTGTGACCACCAATGCTGATAGGTGCATAGAGTAGGCCTCGTGGCCCCTTGGCCTTTAGGGCGTTGAGATTGAGTGAGCCCATCCTTTGGTCGGTCTCTTGCTTCTCCTCCATCGCCATAGATGCTATCTTGCCCCTCAATGGACAGTCCTTCACCTTGTGCGGTCCATTGCAAATATAGCATGAGATAGTGCTGGTACCTTGCACCACCCCTTTTCCCTTCGCTTGGGAAGCTCCTCCACTCGAGGAGCCCGGATTCGAGCCTTTTACACCTCCCTTGTAACCTGATTTCGCTCCCCCACCTTTGCCCTATTTCGATGCTTGGGCTTTGGGAGCTGTGGGTTGAGTCTTGAACTCGATGAGAGCCTCCGCTTGAGCTACCGCCTTGTTCAAACTCTGGACTCCTCTTCGCTGCAATTCCATCTTAGCCCACGGTTTGAGCCCGTCAAGGAAGGTGAAGAGAGAGTCCTCGTTGCTGAGGTCTAGTACCTCCAACAACAATTTGCTGAACTCTCGCACATACTCACGCACATCGCCCTTTTGCATGAGTTGCCGCAGTTGTGCTCGAGCATCATCCTTAGCGAACGCGGGGAAGAATTGCTTCCGAAGACCAGTTTGGAACTGTACCCAAGTGGTGATTGGAACAACCCCTCGATTCACATCGTCAGCCCAACGTCGCCACCAAAGCATCGCCACGTCCTTCAAGAACAAGGCCGCCGTGCTCATCTTCATGGCTTCCTCCCTTACGCCGGTAACCTGCAGGTATTGTTCCACAGCGAAAAGGACGTTATCCACCTCCTTCGTGGACCGCCGTCCGCAGAACTCCTGTGGCTTGGGCACATCAAGCTTGTGCAGAGGGTGCGTAGCCTCTCTTGCGACCTCCATTGTCAATGGAGAAGAGGACACGCCCGTGGTGGTACCTTCCTTTAAAAGGTAAACCACCTGATTTTGGAGAGCTTTCACCATGGTCTCCAACTCCCCGTTATGACGCAGCACTTCCTTATAGCGCTGCTCCATATCGAAGAAAATCTGGTTCAGCTAAGCGGCGATCTCACCTCGGAGGGTTGCATCCCAACCCTCAAGGTCCTCCATCCGCTCTTCAACCCTAGCTATTTGGGCCTCACACCTCGGTAATCGATTGTCGGCGGAGATAACCGAAGATGCAATGCGTAACCCATGCAGGAAATCATCAACTGGATGTGTTCCACCCATCGCCGTACCTCTTCCTAAGGCTGGATTGGGATCCACGATCGAGGATAATGCATCCCTAGTTCCCACCATGGAAGTTGCCGTAGAGGTCGTCTCCTTCATTTCTGGTATGGCTCTGATACCAAGTGTCACGTACGAAGGGATCTCAGAGCGGATCCCAACAACATGCGGCTCGGTCTACCGAAGAGAACCGATCAGCCTTCCTGGCATGGGAACCTAGTCTCTATGACTTAGGTCACGCCTAACAACAATAATGCAGCAAAGCACGACACCAGAAAATACCGCGAAGGAGAAGGAGAAATACAGGGGAAGAGAACTTCATTGAATAACCACTCAACTGATTACAATAAGCTCTCCTGGTCTCTCCAGATCTACCTGATACCAGCCCCTCCCCTTTGAGGATCCTCTTATAGAGGAGCAACCTCGAATTACAAATCCCTCATGAACTCCACTTCCTTTTTACAAGATAAGGATCAATCTTAGATAAGATGGGATTCGTGCCCCAAACGAACTCGGATCCTCTTATAGAGGAGCAGTCAGATGAACCGGCCATGTTCGTGCCCCAAACAAACTCGGATTACCACGAAATTGGATTCGTTGGATTCGAGACAAAAAATACTTTTAGTTGGTATATTTCTAGCTTTGAACAGACTTCTATAGAGTTCCCCTAAATGCCCCTCAATGTGAGAATGCGTAGAAACAGCGTGATAGAGACGCAACCAATGATAGAGACGCAACCAGCCCATCTAAAGATCCTTTGCATGGAATTGAAGGTCCTATGACTAGGGCCAAGACTAAGAGGATGAAACAAGCTTTGGAAAGCCTGATCATAAAAATCAAAGGAAAAGAAGACCAACGTGAGATAGAGGCTGCACCTAATTGGGTCACTTTCATACAATTGGGTGAAGATGCTTTGAGTCCAACCTGAAGACAACACTTTGGAAAGTCCAAATCACATGACAAGAAGCATTCATGGGAAGGCCAACTTTCCTATTATATTTGGATTTTCGTGCATACTTTTGGGGTGATATTTCAGATGATGTTTTGTATTCCCCAAGTCACATTCAGACTTTCTTGTAGTTCCCAAAGTCACTATAATTACTTTGGGATCTTTTTCCTAGGTTCTGGTTACTTTTCTAGGAGTAGGTGTAACATGCATCTTTTCCAAGCCTTGGTAAATGCAGCCTTGAAAAATGCATGACAAGTAGTGCTATGTAATTTCCTAGGAGTTGCTTCTCTTTGAAGCCACTTCAGCCTTAAAATAGCACCTGATTGTACTTGAGAGGGGGAGAACGCATGAATGAAATTTGAGGGTTTCTCTTATGTGAGAGCTTCACCTTTGTTCTTGGATTAGAACTTGATAGTGTTGGTTCTACCGGCAGGTCGCGGTTAGGGTCAAGTTCCTCATTCTCTACCTGTTTCCAGGACGGTCCGAAGTGTGCTCTTATCATTTGGTATCAGAGCCCGATTCCTGAAATCAGGTGTTATCTATCCTTTGTGTGTTTATCTTGTTTAATTCAAAAAAAAAAAGGTGTTCCGCTGTTGTTTATCTCTATATTCTTGGTGACATCTTCCTTTAATCGGTTTGTGTCATCGTCCTTGTTCCTTTCTGTTCTGCTATTTCAAAAAAAAAAAAAAAAAAAGAGAAGGAAGAAAGAAGAAGAAGAAAAAAGAAAGAAAAAAAAAGAAAGAAAAAATTTGGGGCAGATTTTGCTTCTAATTTTCTTGTGGGTTCTTTAACGCTTCCATTGAATTGTTCTCAATTCAAACCTTCCTTGAACCCTTTGTTGGTTCCAATTAAATTGTTCCTTGCGAGTTCTTGTTCCCTAAGGTTATCATCGACTCCTTACTGTTTCCTGTTGTGTAGAAACATCCAAAAGGTTCTTATTTAAGAGCTCATAAGGTGAAGCTAAGTGGTAAAAGGCAAGAGGGTGAGATTATCATCAAGAAAAAGCCATAAAAGAGTGTCCACCAGAGAGAGGAGTGTGTGAGGACCTATTCTGTTTATACTAATCTTTTGATTGCAGCATACAAAGATGAGTAGTGAAGGTAGTAAACAACCAGATGTTGATATGAAGTTATGGATGAAAGCCATTGCTGATCAACTTACTAAGCTTGGTGCACGAATGAATGATTTGGAATCACCAAGCAGACTCAAACCTTTGAGGGGGCGGATGTTTGAAGAAGAAGAAGAGGAGGAGTATTCGGATGGAAGAAGTAATGGAAGGAGGCAAAGAGATGAATCAAGAAAAGACAGTCATTTGGGAAGTATTAAGATGACAATCCCTGCATTCCAAGGTAAAAATGATCCTGAATTATATTTAGAGTGGGAGAGAAAGGTTGAACATATGTTTGAATGTCATAATTATTCCGAGGAGAAGAGGGTTAAACTAGCCATTGTTGAGTTCCATGATTATGCTAGTATTTGGTGGGATCAAATGGTGACTAGTAGACGTAGAAATGGGGAGGGGCCTATTGGTACATGGGATGAGATGAAGGCTGTCATGAGAAAAAGGTTTGTACCCAGCCACTACTATAGAGATTTGCACAGGAAATTGCAAAGTCTAACTCAAGGCTCCATGAGTGTGGAAGATTACTATAAGGAGATGGAAATAGCCATGATTAGAGCCAATGTTGAAGAAGACCGAGAGGCAACTATGGCTAGATTCATTGGAGGTTTAAAGAAGGAGATAGCTGATGTGGTAGAATTGCAACATTATATAGAGATGGAGGATTTGCTGCACAAATCTATTCTAGTGGAAAGGCAATTGAAAGCTAAGAGTACTTCCAAATTTACTACTAGTTCCTCATGAAAATCGAATTGGCAAAATAACAAATCTGTGTCAAAGCCAAAAGAAGATGCAAAGGCCAAAAATTCGATTGCTGCACCTAAAGGTAAAATGGAAACTAATTCATCCTCTAGATCTCGTGATATCAAATGTTTCAGGTGTCAAGGAGTTGGACATATTGCTTCTCAATGTCCAAACAAAAGAGCCATGATACTGCTGGATAATGGAGACATAGAGAGTGTGAGCTCAAGTGATGATGGACATGCCACCATTGGAGGATTGTAGTGATGTTGAAGTTGCTGAACCTGTTGTTGGAGATGTGCTTGTTACTAGGCGTGCTCTCAACATGCAACCTAAGGCGGGTGGTAATGAGGAGCAACGTGAGCATATATTTCATACAAGATGCCATATAAACGACAAGGTATGCAGCTTAATCATTGATAGTGGGAGTTGCACTAATGTTGCTAGCACCTTGTTGGTTGAAAAATTGAGTTTGCCCACATTAAAGCACCCTAATCCATATAGACTTCAGTGGCTAAATGATTGTGGAGACATAAGGGTGACTAAGCAAGTGATGATTTCATTTTCCATCGGTAAATACAAGGATGAAGTTCTTTGTGATGTGGCACCTATGCATGCTGGACATCTACTTCTTGGGCGTCCGTGGCAATTTGATAGAAGGGTTATTCACGATGGGTACAAAATAGATACACTCTTGTTATGAACAATCACACTATTGTTTTAACACCTCTCCAACCAACCGAGGCCTATGCTGATCAAATCAGAATTACAAGAGAGTGTAAGTTGAGAGAGGAATAATTGAGCATTCAAGAAAAAGAGAGGAAAGATAAGAAAAATAAGAGTCAGCAGACGAAAGAAAAGAATAATCAGAATCCAAAGAAGAGAAAAAAAGAGAGTGAGTGCATTTGCAAGCAAAAGAGAGGTTGAGAGTGCCTTGTTAGCAAAAGAGCAGCTACTTGTGCTCATACAAAAGGATGTTTATTTCACTAACGAACTCAATTCTTCTTTGCCTAGTATGGTTGCTTCTTTGTTACAGGAATTTGGTGATATTTTTCCGGAAGAAATTCCCCATGGATTACCTCCTACAAGAGGTATTGAGCATCAGATTGACTTAATTCCAGGTTCTTCAATCCCAAATAGACCAGCCTACAGAACAAGTCCAGAGGAAGCAAAAGAAATTCAAAGGCAAGTAGATAAGTTGCTGCAAAAAGGATTTGTGAGGGAGAGTCTTAGCCCGTGTTCTGCTCCTGTGATCTTGGTTTCGAAGAAAGATGGGACGTGGCGCATGTGTACGGACTGCCGAGCCATAAATAAAATCACTGTAAAGTATCGATATCCTATCCCTAGATTGGATGATATGCTTGATGAATTGCATGGTTCGTGTGTGTTCTCTAAAATAGATTTAAAGAGTGGATACTATCAAATTCGCATGAAAGAAGGTGATGAATGGAAAACAGCTTTTAAAACAAAATATGGTTTATATGAGTGGATGGTGATGCCATTTGGCTTATCTAATGCACCCAGCACCTTCATGAGGTTAATGAACCATGTTTTGCGTTCTTTCATTGGGAAATTTGTTGTAGTGTATTTTGATGATATTTTGATTTATAGCAAAACCTTAGATGAACATGTTAATCATTTGCATGTTGTTCTTAATGTTTTGAGAGAAAACAAATTATATGCTAATCTTAAAAAGTGTTCATTTTGCCATGAATCTGTTGTGTTTTTGGGTTTTGTTGTAAGCTCGAAAGGAATAAGTGTGGATGAGGAGAAGGTAAGGGCAATTAGAGAATGGCCTACACCTAAGAATGCAAATGAGGTAAGAAGTTTTCATGGTTTAGCAAGTTTTTATAGAAGGTTTGTAAAGAACTTTAGTTCTATTGCTGCACTTTTGAATGAACTTGTTAAAAAGAATGTTGTGTTTAAGTGGAATGAAGTGCATGAGGAAGCTTTTAATTCACTAAAAGAAAAATTGACCAATGCACCTTTGCTTTGTTTGCCTAATTTTGATAAAGCTTTTGAAATTGAATGTGATGCATCTGGTGTTGGCATAGGGGCCGTACTAATGCAGGACTCTAAACCAATTGCTTACTTTAGTGAAAAGCTTAATGGGGCATCATTGAATTATTCCACGTATGACGAAGAGTTGTACGCTTTGGTGAGAGCTTTGCAAACTTGGCAACACTACTTGTGGTCAAGGGAAATTCATAATTCATTCTGACCATCAAAGCTTGAAGTTTCTAAGATCTCAAGGTAAGCTTCAAAAAAGACATGCCAAGTGGTTGGAATTCATTGAGGTGTTTCCTTATGTAATCAAGTACAAGAATGGTAAGGAAAACAAAGTGGCTGACGCATTGTCCAGAAGGTATGCATTGCTTACTTCTTTGCAAACTAAATTACTTGGTTTTGAGTTTATAAAGGACTTATATGCTAATGATTCTGACTTTGGCCAAGTATGGGATTCTTGTTCTAAACATGCTTTTGGGGACTATTATAGGCATGATGGTTTCTTGTTTAAGAAAAATAAGTTGTGTGTGCCTGTTTGTTCCTTGCGTGAAATGCTAGTTAGAGAAAGTCATGGTGGTGGATTGATGGGACATTTTGGGATAAAAAGGACCTTAGAAATATTGCATGAGCATTTTTATTGGTCTAACATGAAGCATGATGTGCAATCGGTCTGTGATAAGTGCATAGCATGTAAACAAGCTAAATCTAAAGTCATGCCCCATGGCTTCTATACACCTTTGCCTGTGTCTAATCAACCCTGGACTGATATTTCAATGGATTTCGTGTTAGGATTACCTCGATCTCAAGGTGGCAAAGATAGTATATTTGTCGTTGTTGATAGGTTTAGTAAAATGGCGCATTTCATTGCATGCTCTAAAACCAATGATGCAACACATATTGCTGATCTATTCTTTAAAGAGATAATGCGCTTGCATGGATTGCCTAGAACAATAGTAAGTGATAGGGATGTAAAGTTCCTAAGTCATTTTTGGAAAACTTTGTGGAATAAACTAGGAACAAAACTCTTATTTTCTACTGTTGCACATCCTCAAACGGATGGACAAACTGAAGTAGTAAATAGAACACTTACTACCTTGTTGCGTGCTATCATTAAAAAGAATTTGAAAAATTGGGAGAAATGCTTGCCACATGTTGAGTTTGCTTATAATAGAACTGTTCATTCTACTACTTCTTATTCTCCTTTTGAAGTTGTGTATGGCTTTAATCCTTTGACTCCTTTAGACATCTTACCTTTGCCTACTAATGAGTGTACCAATTTGGATGGTAAGAAAAAGGCGGATACTATTAGGGAATTGCATGCAAAAGTTTGAGCCAACATTGAGAGGAAGAATGAGCAATATGCAAAGCAAGCAAATAAGGGGCGTATTAAAGTTATTTTTGAACCAGGAGATTGGGTTTGGGTTCATATGAGGAAGGAGAGGTTTCCCACTCAAAGAAAATCTAAGCTGCAAACAAGAGGAGATGGACCCTTCCAAGTTCTAGAGAAGATCAATGACAATGCCTACAAGTTGGACTTGCCAAGTGAATATGGTAATGTAAGTGCTATCTTTAATGTGGCTGATCTATCTTTGTTTGATGTAGGTGATGAATCTGATTCGAGGACGAATCCTTTTGAAGAGGGAGGGAATGATAGAGATGCAACCAATGATAGAGACGCAACCAGCCCATCTAAAGATCCTTTGCATGGAATTGAAGGTCCTATGACTAGGGCCAAGACTAAGAGGATGAAACAAGCTTTGGAAAGCCTGATCATAAAAATCAAAGGAAAAGAAGACCAACGTGAGATAGAGGCTGCACCTAATTGGGTCACTTTCATACAATTGGGTGAAGATGCTTTGAGTCCAACCTGAAGACAACACTTTGGAAAGTCCAAATCACATGACAAGAAGCATTCATGGGAAGGCCAACTTTCCTATTATATTTGGATTTTCGTGCATACTTTTGGGGTGATATTTTAGATGATGTTTTGTATTCCCCAAGTCACATTCAGACTTTCTTGTAGTTCCCAAAGTCACTATAATTACTTTGGGATCTTTTTCCTAAGTTCTGGTTACTTTTCTAGGAGTAGGTGTAACATGCATCTTTTCCAAGCCTTGGTAAATGCAGCCTTGAAAAATGCATGACAAGTAGTGCTATGTAATTTCCTAGGAGTTGCTTCTCTTTGAAGCCACTTCAGCCTTAAAATAGCACCTGATTGTACTTGAGAGGGGGAGAACGCATGAATGAAATTTGAGGGTTTCTCTTATGTGAGAGCTTCACCTTTGTTCTTGGATTAGAACTTGATAGTGTTAGTTCTACCGGCAGGTCGCGGTTAGGGTCAAGTTCCTCATTCTCTACCTGTTTCTAGGACGGTCCGAAGTGTGCTCTTATCACAGCGTTACAACCACATTTTCTAACCATGCATCTTTCAGTTATGAAAACATGTTAAAACATGTCCCTTGCCTAAATGAAGAGAGATTTAATGAGACAAGAGGAGAACTGTGTATTTGTGACCCATTTGATTAAAACTATAGTACAAACATTTGTTTAGTTGAATACTTACATGATTAATTCCGATTATTCTTATTGATTAAATCATATTCGGAGAATCTTAAGCTGAAAATTTGAGTCTTGACTAATGAGGAGATGACTCATGGTAATGAGGAGTCGACTCATGAAGTGCGGAGGAGAGTCTGCATCATATAAAGGTCTGAAACAACTCTGTCTCAAGTAGAAGAGATGACTCACCCAAGTCGGGAGTTGACCACCGCCTTACTTGAGTCGACTCATCAAACAAATGAGTCGACCATCGCTGTTCTGAAATAGCTTTCTCCCGAAACATTATTCACTTAGTCAAGAGTCCACTCCTGTTCCACAAAACGTTTCATTCATTCCAAAATTTCCCTTTCCATCGTCTTTCTTTCCAAAATCCAAAAACCCTAAAACCCCAAGGTGGTCTCGGCCAGTCCTTCATGGCTCCTAGGAAGCAAATCTGATGACCCAAAGATTGATTTAAAGATTGATTTTGATGATCAGAAAACCTTGAAGTATAATTACTAATGTTTGTGTTGTAAGAAGAAAAATAATTTGTTTTGCAAGGAACATAGCAAGTTGATAAAATACAAAAAGATCTCAAAAGCTCTCAAGAAAAGTTGGAAGAAAGCTACACTTCATTGGCCCAAGATTCAAGTTTAAAGGATTCAAGTTGGAGGGCAAATTCAAAGAAAGATTCAAAATAATAGTCCTCGAGTCGACTCCTGGAAGTTTAGAGTCGACTCTGGCACTCTGAAGTTTCAAGGAACAGTGCTCGAGTCGACTCCGAGATTCTGCGAGTCGACTCCGAGACTCTGCGAGTCGACTCCGACTGAGAACAGATAAAAAGACAGAGAGTTGATTTTCAGCGCTACAGTGCTCGAGTCGACTCCCAGCAGAGTCGACTCCTGCTTCAGCCGAGTCGACTCGAACACGCTGGGAGGCATAATGGCTAGTTTTTTCTCAACTCCAACGGCTCTATTTTTGTCTCTAACGGCTAGATCTTTGTTCCCACGCCATCCAAAGCTATAAAATCAAGAAAAGAGCTAGGGGAGAAGCTAAGGAAGTGGGAGAGAACACATAGGGAAGATTTTTCAAAGAGATTTCTAGAGAAACCTCCCATAAGCACAAAAGGGCCATTCAAAGCAAAAGAGAGTGAAGAAGAGTATCCGAGTGAATCCCAAAGCTTTCTCTCCGACTGTGTGCTGCCTCAGTGATCCTCTACCTCGTGCGAAATCAGAAGAGGGTCAAGTAAAGAAGAAGCCGAGTTCCTTCATCTACAAAATCTATTTGAAGGCTTCTTCTCTTTACTCTATTTATTTACATTGTTATATCTGCTTGTTTAAGAAGCTTGTATTTATTTTTTTATTTTAATATCTTGTAACTTGATTCAATCAAGGGATTGAATCAAGGGGTTAAGGTTTGTTAGTGAGCCAAAGGAAAAACCAACGGTGTAAGGTTGTGGTTGGTGAACCGGGAAAAACCAACTGGGTTTGATTGTGAACCCGAAAAAACAATCGGGTGGTTCTAGTCGGTGAGCCTGTGAAAACCGACCGAGTTCGTTGTGATCTTGTGAAAACAACAAGTTAGGTTGTGAGCTTGTAAAACAACCAGCTGTAATCTGAAGGATTATAGTGAAATTCCTAAGAGATCTTATGATAGAGATCAAGGGGCTGGCCGAATGGTTCAAGCTAATTCCAAAGATCCATTACAAGGAATTGGAGGTCCAATGACTAGAGCAAGGGCAAAACAAATGAAAGAAGCTTTATATGGACTAGTCATGGAAATTCAAGAGAAGGAGGCTGCTCTAGAAGACTCTAAGGCTTCACCCAGATTGATCACTTATCTTTACATAGTAAATGCTGAAGAACAAAGCTTGGAGCCATTAAACAAGGCTGATCCACGTGGAGATGCTATTTAGGCCCATTTTTCGTGGGTACTTTTGGGCTTGAGTCTTGTTGTGTTCCTAATTACTTGTACATGAAGTTTTGACTTGTCAACTCGTTTTTCCTAAGTTATTCATGTACTTCGTAGTTAGGAACCTTGAAAGTTGTGTCATTTATTATTTTGAAGTTGTAACTTGGAAGTTGTGACTTGGAAAACGTTTTTTACTTATTGCCTTGGAAAGGGGATGGTGTCCTTTCCAATAGCTTAGTTTGAAGCCTATATAAAGGCTGCCATATGTAACCAAGGGATTATGATGAATGAATTAAAGTGTTGGCAAGCTTTGCTATGCTCTTTTGTGTTCTTGGATTAGAATACAAAATTCTGACTTATCAAAGGGAGTGATCAACCTTTGTGGCGTCTTCAAGGATTAGGGTTTTAAGGACTTAGTTTCCTTAGAGTTCTAATCTGATCTCCTACAACTTGTTTTTCTAGCGATCTCGGGGCAAGTATAGCAAATTGATTCAAGGGTTCCTAGGGCAGGTCTCCTGGTGGGTTCTTGTCATTTGGTATCAGAGCTTTGGTTCTTGAAATCAGGTTACTTATCCTTTATCATCTTTGTTCCTTTGTTCTTATTTTATTTCTTTAAGTTTCTTTGTTCGTTCTCTTATTTCTGTTTTTTTTCAGTTCCTTGTGTTTCTTGTTTCCTCTAATATGTTTTGTTCTTTAATCTTCTGTTACTTAGTTTGATTCAAAAAAAAAAAAAAACGAAAAAAAAACGAAAAAAAAAAACGAAAAAAAAAGAAAAGAAAAGAAAGAAAGAAAGAAAGAAAGAAAGAAAGAAGGTTATTGATTAAGGGGCATTAATTACAAGGCTGTTTCACTTGTTGCAAAGCTGAAGACCCCTTGTTGCAAGGTTGTTTCACTTGTTACAAGACCGTTTTACGTATTACAAGGCTGCTTAGCTTGTTCTTATTTCTCCTTGCTTTCTAGTTGTTTCTATTACATATCCTTTACTTCCTTTTGAAGTCTTCTTATGTTCTTGACGCTTTAAGACAATTTTTCTTGTGAGTACCATTTGCCTCATCGAAGTCCTTAAAATTCTGATTTTCTTGGAGATTTGCCACCATCCATCTGATCGCTCTTTGTGATTTGTTGATTTTGATTCTTTCAAGAACATAAAGAGGGCTGGCTTGAGTGGTAAAAGGCAAGAGTGTGAGTTCATCATCAAGAAAAAGCCATAAAAGAGTGTCCACCCGAGAGAGGAGTGTGTGAGGACCTATTCTGTTTATACTAATCTTTTGATTGCAGCATACAAAGATGAGTAGTGGAGGTAGTGAACAACCAGATGTTGATATGAAGTTATGGATGAAAGCCATTGCTGATCAACTTACTAAGCTTGGTGCACGAATGGATGATTTGGAATCACCAAGCAGAATCAAACCTTTGAGGGGGCAGATGTTTGAAGATGATGAAGAAGATTTAGATTATGAATCTTACTCTAGAAGGGGAAAGAAGGCCGATGATTCAAAAGATAATAATCTGGGCAGCATCAAGATGAAGATTCCTATCTTTCAAGGAAAGAATGATCCCGAACTTTACTTGGAATGGGAGAGAAAAGTTGAACATGTGTTTGATTGTCACAACTATTCAAATGAGAAAAAGGTGAAATTGGCAGCCGTTGAGTTCACGGATTATGCAAGCATATGGTGGGATCAATTGATGATTAGTCGGCGAAGGATTGGAGAAAGGCCAATTCGGTCATGGGAAGATATGAAATTGGTAATGCGCAAGAGATTTGTACCTAGCCATTACTATAGAGATTTACATAGAAAGTTACAAGGGCTGGTTCAAGGCTCCATGAGTGTGGAAGACTATTATAAAGAAATGGAGATGGCAATGATTAAAGCTAATATAGAGGAAGATCGAGAGGCTACCATGGCAAGATTTATTGGAGGCTTAAACAAAGAGGTTGCTGATGTGGTTGAATTGCAACACTATGTGGAGATGGAGGAGCTGTTGCACAAGGCCACCAAAATAGAAAAGCAAATCAAGTCCAAAGGATCCAAATCGGGTTTGGCTTCTAGTTCCACATGGAAGTCTAATTGGAAGGATAACAAATCTGCCTCAAAAACAAAAGAAGATGCAAAGCCAAAAGATTCGGTTGCTATTTCAAAAGGTAAAACCGAAACTAACACTTCTTCTAAATCACGTAATGTTAAGTGTTTTAGGTGCCAAGGATTTGGGCATATTGCTTCCCAATGCCCAAACAAGAGGATTATGATTATGTTGGAGAATGGTGACATTGAAAGTGCTAGTTCAAGTGAGGATGAGATGCCACCCTTAGAAAATTGCAGTGATATTGACATTGAAGAACCTGTACATGGAGATATGTTGGTGACAAGAAGAGCACTAAGCATCCAGCCTAAGGATGATGGTGATAAGGAGCAACGTGAACATATTTTCCATACTAGATGTCATGTGAAGGGAAAGGTATGTACCATGATTATTGATAGCGGAAGCTGCACTAATGTTGCTAGTACTTTGTTAGTAGATAAGCTGGAGTTACCCACCATGAAGCATCCTAATCCATACAAGTTGCAATGGTTAAATGAATGTGGAGAAGTGAGGGTAAACAAGCAAGTGCTCGTTTCATTTTCAATTGGCAAATACACAGATGAGATTCTTTGTGATGTGGCACCAATGCATGCTAGTCATATTTTGCTTGGACGACCATGGCAGTTTGATAGGAAGGTTACACACAATGGATACAAAAACCATTATTCTTTTATGATGAACAACCGCACTGTAGTCCTAACCCCTCTCAAACCTTTGCAAGCTTATGAAGATCAGATTCGGATAGCGAGAGAGTGTAAAAAGAGAGAAGGTGAGTCCGAGAGGAAAAATGCAAATGAAAGGAGTGAGATTGAGAGCAGAGAGAAAAGTATTCAAAAAAAAGAGAAAAGTAAAAAAATGAGTGTGTTTGCTGAAAAAAATAAGGTTAAGAGTGTTATGTTCACAAGACAGCAACTACTTGTACTTATGTACAAGGATGTTTATCTTTCTACTAACGATCTTAACCCCTCCTTGCCTAGTGTTGTTGTGACTTTATTGCAGGAATTTGAGGACATATTTCCAAAAGAGATTCCTAATGGACTACCACCCTTAAGAGGCATTGAGCATCAAATAGACTTCATGCCCGGTTCTACCATTCCAAACAGACCTGCATATAGAGCTAATCCCAAAGAAACAAAGGAAATCCAAAGGCAAGTGGATGAGCTGGTGAAAAAGGGAATTGTCAGAGAAAGTCTTAGCCCATGTTCGGTTCCTGTCATCCTAGTCCCAAAGAAAGATGGAACATGGCGCATGTGTGTGGATTGCCGAGCCATCAACAAAATAACAGTTAAGTATAGACATCCTATCCCAAGATTAGATGATATGCTTGATGAATTACATGGCTCTTGTTTGTTTTCTAAAATTGATTTGAGAAATGGCTACTATCAAATTCGTATGAAAGAGGGAGATGAATGGAAGACATCATTCAAAACTAAATATGGATTGTATGAGTGGTTAGTGATGCCTTTTGGTTTAACTAATGCACCTAGTACTTTCATGAGATTGATGAATCATGTTTTGCGTGCTTTCATAGGTCAATTTGTGGTAGTTTACTTTGATGATATTTTAGTCTATAGTAAGAACTTGGATGAACATGAACAACATTTGCATGCTGTTTTTAGCAAATTGAGAGAACACCAATTATATGCTAATCTTAAGAAGTGTACATTTTGCATGGAATCTGTTGTATTTCTTGGTTTTGTTGTTAGTTCTCAAGGTATTAGCATGGATGAGGAGAAGGTGAAGGCAATCAGGGACTGGCCTACACCTAAGAATGCGAACGAGGTAAGAAGTTTTCATGGTTTAACAAGTTTTTATCGAAGGTTTGTTAAAAATTTCAGTTCTATTGCTGCACCTTTAAATGAACTTGTTAAAAAGAATGTTGTTTTTAAGTGGAATGATCAGCATGAACAAGCTTTCATTGATTTAAAAGATAAGCTAACTAATGCACCTTTGTTAAGTTTGCCTAACTTTGATAAAGCTTTTGAAGTTGAATGTGATGCATCCGGAATTGGAATAGGAGCTGTTTTGATGCAAGATTCCAAACCAATTGCTTATTTTAGTGAAAAGCTAAGTGGGGCAGCCTTGAATTATCCAACATGTGACAAAGAACTTTATGCATTAGTGAGAACTCTTCAAACATGGCAGCATTACTTGTGGCCGAGGGAATTCATCATTCATTCTGATCATGAGAGCTTGAAGTTCTTGAAATCCCAGGGTAAGCTTAATAAGAGGCATGCTAAGTGGCTGGAGTTCATAGAAACATTTCCTTATTTCATCAAGTACAAACATGGAAAAGAAAATATCGTTGCTGACGCGTTGTCTCGAAGGTATGCTTTACTTACTACCTTGCAAACTAAGTTACTTGGTTTTGAATTGATTAAGGACTTGTATGCCAATGATTCTGATTTCTGCCAAACATGGAATACATGCAAAAAGAGTGCATCTGGTGAGTATTATAGGCATGACGGATTTCTATTTAAGAAAAATCAGTTGTGTGTGCCTATTTGTTCTATCCGTGAATTGCTTGTCAGAGAAACTCATAGGGGTGGTCTGATGGGACATTTTGGTGTGCAAAAGACTTTAGATATCTTGCATGAACATTTTTATTGGCCTAACATGAAGCATGATGTGCAAGCTGTTTATGATAAATGCATTACATGTAGACAAGCGAAATCTAAAGTTTTACCACATGGCTTGTATACACCTTTATCCGTGCCTAACCAACCTTGGATTGATATTTCTATGGATTTTGTTTTAGGATTACCAAGGTCTCAAAGTGGAAAGGACAGCATATTTGTTGTTGTTGATAGATTTAGCAAATTGGCTCATTTCATTGCATATTCTAAAACCAATGATGCAATACATATTGCTGACTTGTTCTTTAAAGACATAGTTCGTTTGCATGGTTTGCCTAAGACAATTGTTAGTGATAGAGATGTGAAGTTCCTAAGTCATTTTTGGCGCACCTTGTGGAATAAATTAGGAACTAAACTCTTATTTTCTACTGTTGCACATCCTCAAATGGATGGACAAACTGAAGTAGTTAATAGGACACTCACTACTTTGTTACGTACCATCATTCAAAAGAACTTAAGGCAATGGGAAAAATGTTTACCGCACATTGAGTTTGCATACAACAGAACTGTTCATTCTTCTACTTCATTTTCACCTTTTGAAGTTGTCTATGGCTTTAATCCTTTAACTCCCTTGGATATTCTATCTTTGCCTACTAAAGAACGTGCTAATCTTGATGGAAAGCAAAAGGCAGAATTTGTGAAGGATTTACATGCCAAGGTTCGGGCTAACATTGAAAAGAAGAATGAGCAATATGCTAAGCAAGCCAACAAAGGACGTGTAAAGATTGTTTTTAAACCTGGTGATTGGGTCTGGGTGCATATGAGGAAAGAACGGTTTCTAACACAACGAAAATCCAAACTACAGCCTAGAGGAGATGGACCTTTTCAAGTCTTAGAGAGGATCAATGACAACGCCTACAAGCTGGATTTGCCAAGCAACTATAGTAATATTAGTGCTACTTTTAATGTTGCTGATTTATCCTTATTTGATGTAGGTGATTCGAGGACGAATCCTTTCGAGGAGGGAGGGAATGATAGAGATCAAGGGGCTGGCCGAATGGTTCAAGCTAATTCCAAAGATCCATTACAAGGAATTGGAGGTCCAATGACTAGAGCAAGGGCAAAACAAATGAAAGAAGCTTTATATGGACTAGTCATGGAAATTCAAGAGAAGGAGGCTGCTCTAGAAGACTCTAAGGCTTCACCCAGATTGATCACTTATCTTTACATAGTAAATGCTGAAGAACAAAGCTTGGAGCCATTAAACAAGGCTGATCCACGTGGAGATGCTATTTAGGCCCATTTTTCGTGGGTACTTTTGGGCTTGAGTCTTGTTGTGTTCCTAATTACTTGTACATGAAGTTTTGACTTGTCAACTCGTTTTTCCTAAGTTATTCATGTACTTCGTAGTTAGGAACCTTGAAAGTTGTGTCATTTATTATTTTGAAGTTGTAACTTGGAAGTTGTGACTTGGAAAACGTTTTTTACTTATTGTCTTGGAAAGGGGATGGTGTCCTTTCCAATAGCTTAGTTTGAAGCCTATATAAAGGCTGCCATATGTAACCAAGGGATTATGATGAATGAATTAAAGTGTTGGCAAGCTTTGCTATGCTCTTTTGTGTTCTTGGATTAGAATACAAAATTCTGACTTATCAAAGGGAGTGATCAACCTTTGTGGCGTCTTCAAGGATTAGGGTTTTAAGGACTTAGTTTCCTTAGAGTTCTAATCTGATCTCCTACAACTTGTTTTTCTAGCGATCTCGGGGCAAGTATAGCAAATTGATTCAAGGGTTCCTAGGGCAGGTCTCCTGGTGGGTTCTTGTCATCTTAGGGAGTGGATGTAGGTGCTGGGGTGCACCGAACCACTATATGTTTGTTGTGTTTGTGATGCTTTCTGTCATTGTCTAACTTCCTCACTTACTTAGATAAATTGCTTGCTTAACTCTTATCCGCACATCCTTTAGTTGCGAGCATATTCAATTTACTTAATCAAGTCTCATTCAATAAAACTGCATTAAGACTCATTGTATTGAATTGCATGCTTGGGCAAACTTAGAGTAATCTTTTATTGAGTCCGCTGCTTAATAGTTTTAATCTTGATAAGATTAAAATCAAACTGTTGCTAAGTTTAAATTCCACTGTGCATCTATACAACTTAGCATAATTAATTGAAAAGTTTTAGAAGTAGTATAAAAGTTTTAAAAAACCCAATTCACCCTCCCTCTTGGGTTGTATCTACGGGGCAATAAGTGGTATCAGAGCAGGTGCTCTAAGTTTAATTGTTGATCTCACGATCAAGAGCCAAAGATCATGACAACTCAAATAGATAGTTTTCTAGGAGAGGGACAATTAATTGATAGACTCTCCACTATTTAATGGTATAAATTACACACATTGGAAAGCACGCATGCGCATTTTTATTCAATCACAAAACTATGATTTATTGAATATCGTAATAAATGGCCCCCACTCACTCTCTTACACTGTTAATGAAAAAGACTTAGTACAACTGAATGCTAATGCTATGAATATACTATATTGTGCTATCCATGAGACTAAATTTAATGAAATCTCTGCATGCTTATTTGCTAAGGAAATATGGGACACTTTAGAAAATATTTATAACAAAATCCAGACTAGCTCACATATGCTTCAATTACACACTAACAGTGAGCTTGCAGAAAAAGATGTTGAATCTTTCACATCAGCTGAGTCGACTCCCAGTTTGTCTGAGTCGACTCCTAGAGGAAAACAGTCTGAATGGCAGAGACTCAGTTTCGGAGACCCTGTGAACGAGTCGACTCCAAGTATTTCAGAGTCGACCCCCAAGTTAGCCGAGTCGACTCCAACAAGGCCCGAGTCGACTCCGAGGCAGAACAGTTCAAAAGACAGAAAACAAATTCTTCAGCCTCTGAGAACGAGACGTCTCCCAAAGATCTCGAGTCGCCTCTCAAGTCAGTCGAGTCGACTCCAAGTAAACCCGAGTCGACTCGAGGAAGAAAGAACAACAAATAAAGAATTCGGTGATAAAAACAAGGATCCATTCTCAAACATCGAAAAATTTAAAAGCTTCCTAAAGACAAAGAAGAAGAGGAAGCAAGAAGAAAGGAAGAAAGAGATAAAAAGTAAGAAAGCCTTGACCAAGGAAGAGTCAAGCAAGAAAATGAAAGTTAGGAGCAACAATGAAGATATTAGCTCCAAAGAACTACAAGAGGTAACTAACTTGTGCTTTATGGCACAAGAAGATAAGGTAAAATCTGAATCTACTTTTACATCAAATGATTTTCAAGAAGAATTTTCTTATAATGAATTATTAAATGCTTTTCATGATTTGTATGGTGAATGTAGAAAATTAGCTATGAAGAATAAAAATCTTAAGAAACTAAATTTGGAAATTTTAAAAGAAAGAAATTCTATTGCTGAAATACAAGACAAACTAAATTCTGAAAATGAAAGCTTAAGGTTAAATTCAGAACAATTGATTCAGAAAAATCAGAATTTAATTAAAGAAAATCAAAACTTAAGTGAAGAAATTAACCAATTGAAATCTTTTATTAACAAATTCACTGTAAGTTCAGAAAGATTAAAAATGATGTTTGAAAGCCAATATGCTGATTTTGATAAATCAAAACTTGGCTTGACTCCTTCGCTTAGCAATGAATCCCTAAAGAAAAAGGTTATAAATTCGTCAAGCAAATCATCAAAAAGAATAACGTATTTCAAACATCAAAAGAATGGGCATAACAACTTTACCTATAGTTCTAGTACAATTAAATCAAATGGTAAAGTTATTACTATTAAACAGATTTGGGTTCCAAAAGGAACCATATGTCCTAACTCTCAAGGACCCAAGCAAGCTTGGGTACCCAAAATGAAAATATGAAGGTATAGATGTAAGTGTGCCAAGATACCCATGGAACAAATAGAACTTTCACACAAATGGGTGTTCTAGACACACGTTATAGAATGGAACTTAAAATATAATCAAGAAAAGTAATTAAAATAGAAAAAATAAATTCAAATTCCTCCATCCTTCTATGCTATACTTTACTTATTGATGGATACTTTGTTAATGATTAATCAATTTTCTTAAAATATCTTTTTGAGTTCTCTATATGCTTGATTGAGAGTTTTTATCCATGGCATTATCTTTTATTGATCTTAGGCATAAGAATGTGTACTTGGTATATTTTTATATATATGCATTATAAATACCAAGACTAAAGAAATCACTTTTGGCATACAAAATCAACTCGTACTAGTATGTACTTAATCTCAAAAGACCTTGTTATTGGCTTACTTAGATTATCTTCTGCAAGGTCAAAGTTTGCTATGCATGTTAACTAAGGAAACAAACAAGAATCAATTTCTAAATCTAAACATGTTGTTTTCATCACTAAGTTTTTAAAAGCTTACATTGGATTTGTTCTTGGCAAATAAAATTGAAGTATTTTCTGTATTTACTAAATCTTGTAAAAGTGTTTCAAATGAAAAAGATTTCCAAACTGTGAAGATAAAGAGTATCATAGCACAGTATTGAAAACCAAAATTCTGATAAGGTTTGCACAGAAAATAATATTGAATACAATTGTTTCTGCACCAAGGACACCATAAGTAAAATAGGATTAATAGAATTCTTGAAGAAATGAAAAAGACAATGTTGTATGATAGTCATTTTTTTTTAAAAAAAGCTATCATCACTGCTTGTCATACATATGGTTTCTATTAGATCTATTTTTGATGAAAACTCCTTTTGATCTTCTGAAAAATAGAAAATGAACTATTGCATATCTTTCATATTTTTCAGTCGTACATGTTATGCTTGATATGTTCTTATGAAAATAATGCCAAATCTGATAAAGATACTCCTATCTTTGGGTATCATTCATCAAGCAATGCATATAGAATATTCAATGAAAAGATCCTAGTTGTAGAAATATCAATTCATTTTATTCTTTATGAGACTAATGATCTTTCATCAAGTCACAAAGATCAGATTATATATGTATATGGTTAATCTTTTTGCTTACATATAACAATCTGAAACTAAAACACCTTAAGAAGAATGAACAAGATTATAATTGGTCAAGTTAAACTAAATTATTTTTGAAAGAGATAGAATTTGAAATCTTGCCGATAAAATCTGAAAACTTGTTAATAATTAGAACCAAATTGAGTTTTTCATAAATGCACTTAATGAAGAAAAATTGGTGACTACTAAAAGATTCATTCAAGAAAAGATGAAATAGATCTAAATGAAATTCTTGCATGATTAGAAGTAAAGATCACCATTATCATTTGCTTGCTTTATGAGCTTTATATTCTGTCAAATGAATGTGTAGAATGCACTCCTATGTGGTTATTTCATTAAAGAAGATCTATGTAAAATAACCACCTTATCTGAAAATACTCATTACAAATATGATAAAGCAATATATGATTTGGAACAAGCACCAAAAGCATGATATAAAAGCTTGAGTAACCTTTTTGATAGAAAGTAATAGTGATAAATCTATGCATTAAAAAGAAGAATTTGTGATATCTTATTTGCTCAAAGTATACATTGATGACATCATTTTTGGTTCTACTAATGAAGATTTATATGAAGATTTCACTAAGCTCATGCAAGGTGAGTTTGAAATATGTATGATGAATGAATTAACATTTTTTCTCGAACTCCAAATTAAGACAAACAAGAAAGGGGATCTTCATTGATCAAAGTTAGTCCACAAGAAAACTCTTATAGAAGATTGGCATGAAGAAGGTATGTCTATGACCCCATCTTGTAGAATTTGAAAAGGATGAGCAAGGCAGATCTATTGTTTTAAAACTGTATTGAAGCATGATAGAATAATTATTTTATCATACAGCTAGTAGACCAGATTGTATGCTCATTATGTGCCCTTGTGCAAGACTTCAATCTAACTCTAATGAATCATATTTTATTGATGACAAATGAATCATAATCTGAATTTTGATAGAAACAACTGTTTAAGATAATTTGATTAAAACTTAGCTAGCATGTCTTATTGATAATTATCTTAAGCAAATAGAATCTAAGCTAAATTAATTTTGAAAACAAGAAATTGATTTGATCTTGGTGAATCTTTCTATTGCCTCACATGTTTGTCCTTGAGCCATCTTGCTTAATAGAATTGTCTCTTTAGTTCAAGTGACTTGTGCTTGCTTATATTTAGGCAATCTCTTGAGTAAAGTGACTCAACATTCAATTATTGTCATATCTTATGTTGAGTCATCTAGTTAAGAAATGTGTTGTATTTTGAAGAAACTAATGACTTTCCTTCAAGAAAGAAAAAAATCTTGTTAATAATGCCCAATTCTTAAGCAAGAAAATGAGAGATTTCAACCTGAAGGACACCTCCACATAAGATACAATAAACACTCACATGTAACCAAGAAAGGGGACCTTCTTCAGCCAAAAGTTTACACATAAGAAATCTAGTAGGTATTTGACTTGAAGAATGCAGAATGAATCGGTAATTCAGATACCTCTCTTATAAATTAGCTGAGCAAAGTCAATAACTTAAATCTTATTATGGCTTGATTAAAGTCTTTAATTATTAATTTCTTGATATCATGTCTATATATGTATTGATTGACTTATGCTTTTAGAAATTGTTTCATGGTTTGCCCAAACTAAAATATATCTTTGCCTATGTCATAGCCATGAAATACACAAGTTTATGCTTAAAATTTTGATTTAAAATAACTTGTGAGAAGCTATGAATCCTTGAGCATAATGAAAATGTTGTTTGCATGATATACATCTATATGATACATAAGATTATTTCTTTATTCTGCTATTTCATGTAAATTACTTGAGAATAACAAAAAGAGAGAGAGAAAAAGAAAAGGAAATGAACATTATCCAAGGGAAGTAAAAAATCTAAGTAAAGGCAAATACTCCAATCTTAAGGAAAAGCAAAACAAGCATAATATATTCGGCATATTTGTGAGACTTGTGTGAGTATTCTTTTGGAAGGGATAAAATCCATAATTAATTACACTTAAATAGAGAAAATTTGAAGTGAACATTTTAACCTTTCTATATTGCTCATCATAGGGATGGTGCGAATGGGGAGGCTAGTGGTAGTACCCGGCACTATTTGACCCAACTATTCGGTGTTGGGTATATTAGGGACGGCACAAGAGGGAGGCTAGTGGTAGTACCTCGTGCCCCTTCCAACTCCACTGGATAGGGAGCAAATAGAGTATAGAGCATAAGAAAGTAAAAACAAAAAAAAAACAAAATCAAAATGTTCGTTAATTGGTTAAGGAAAGAAATTCAAAAAAGAAAAATGAGAAAATGAATGACAAAGTAAATAAAAGTATATAAGAAGAATCAAGTCAAGTTTTAATCACTTGAAAACACACCTTAAGGATGAAATCAATGCAAGATTATATTTAAATAGGGAGAGTTTATTTAAAAAGAATTGATTTTGATCATTGACATACTTGTTCTTAATATTTTAATGCATGACTTAACACATAATATATTTTGCATGTGGCATGATGTTTTGAATTATGGGTTCTCAATATTTTGTAATTGATAAGAGCACACTTCGGACCGTCCTGGAAACAGGTAGAGAATGAGGAACTTGACCCTAACCGCGACCTGCCGGTAGAACCAAAGTTATCAAAAGAAGCGTGACCCTAACCGCGACCTGCCGGTAGAACCAACACTATCAAGTTCTAATCCAAGAACAAAGGTGAAGCTCTTACATAAGAGAAACCCTCAAATTTCATTCATGCGTTCTCCCCCTCTCAAGTACAATCAGGTGCTATTTTAAGGCTGAAATGGCTTCAAAGAGAAGCAACTCCTAGGAAATTACATAGCACTACTTGTCATGCATTTTCCAAGGCTGCATTTACCAAGGCTTGAAAAAGATGCATGTTACACCTACTCCTAGAAAAGTAACCAGAACTTAGGAAAAAAGATCCCAAAGTAATTATAGTGACTTTGGGAACTACAAGAAAGTCTGAATGTGACTTGGGGAATACAAAACATCATCTGAAATATCACCCCAAAAGTATGCACGAAAATCCAAATATAATAGGAAAGTTGGCCTTCCCATGAATGCTTCTTGTCATGTGATTTGGACTTTCCAAAGTGTTGTCTTCAGGCTGGACTCAAAGCATCTTCACCCAATTGTATGAAAGTGACCCAATTAGGTGCAACCTCTATCTCACGTTGGTCTTCTTTTCCTTTGATTTTTATGATCAGGCTTTCCAAAGCTTGTTTCATCCTCTTAGTCTTGGCCCTAGTCATAGGACCTTCAATTCCATGTAAAGAATCTTTAGATGGGCTGGTTGCGTCTCTATTATTGGTTGCGTCTCTATCATTCCCTCCCTCTTCAAAAGGATTCGTCCTCGAATCAGATTCATCACCTACATCAAACAAAGATAGATCAGCCACATTAAAGGTAGCACTTACATTACCATATTCACTTGGCAAGTCCAACTTGTAGGCATTGTCATTGATCTTCTCTAGAACTTGGAAGGGTCCATCTCCTCTTGTTTGCAGCTTAGATTTTCTTTGAGTGGAAAACCTCTCCTTCCTCATATGAACCCAAACCCAATCTCCTGGTTCAAAAATAACTTTAACACGCCCCTTATTTGCTTGCTTTGCATATTGCTCATTCTTCCTCTCAATGTTGGCTCGAACTTTTGCATGCAGTTCCCTAATAGTATCCGCCTTTTTCTTACCATCCAAATTGGTACACTCATTAGTAGGCAAAGGTAAGATGTCTAAAGGAGTCAAAGGATTAAAGCCATACACAACTTCAAAAGGAGAATAAGAAGTAGTAGAATGAACAGTTCTATTATAAGCAAACTCAACATGTGGCAAGCATTTCTCCCAATTTTTCAAATTCTTTTGAATGATAGCACGCAACAAGGTAGTAAGTGTTCTATTTACTACTTCAGTTTGTCCATCCGTTTGAGGATGTGCAACAGTAGAAAATAAGAGTTTTGTTCCTAGTTTATTCCACAAAGTTTTCCAAAAATGACTTAGGAACTTTACATCCCTATCACTTACTATTGTTCTAGGCAATCCATGCAAGCGCATTATCTCTTTAAAGAACAGATCAGCAATATGTGTTGCATCATTGGTTTTAGAGCATGCAATGAAATGTGCCATTTTACTAAACCTATCAACAACGACAAATATACTATCTTTGCCACCTTGAGATCGAGGTAATCCTAACACGAAATCCATTGAAATATCAGTCCAGGGTTGATTAGACACAGGCAAAGGTGTATAGAAGCCATGGGGCATGACTTTAGATTTAGCTTGTTTACATGCTATGCACTTATCACAGACCGATTGCACGTCATGCTTCATGTTAGACCAATAAAAATGCTCATGCAATATTTCTAAGGTCCTTTTTATCCCAAAATGTCCCATCAATCCACCACCATGACTTTCTCTAACTAGCATTTCACGCAAGGAACAAACAGGCACACACAACTTATTTTTCTTAAACAAGAAACCATCATGCCTATAATAGTCCCCAAAAGCATGTTTAGAACAAGAATCCCATACTTGGCCAAAGTCAGAATCATTAGCATATAAGTCCTTTATAAACTCAAAACCAAGTAATTTAGTTTGCAAAGAAGTAAGCAATGCATACCTTCTGGACAATGCGTCAGCCACTTTGTTTTCCTTACCATTCTTGTACTTGATTACATAAGGAAACATCTCAATGAATTCCAACCACTTGGCATGTCTTTTTTGAAGCTTACCTTGAGATCTTAGAAACTTCAAGCTTTGATGGTCAGAATGAATTATGAATTCCCTTGACCACAAGTAGTGTTGCCAAGTTTGCAAAGCTCTCACCAAAGCGTACAACTCTTTGTCATACGTGGAATAATTCAATGATGCCCCATTAAGCTTTTCACTAAAGTAAGCAATTGGTTTAGAGTCCTGCATTAGTACGGCCCCTATGCCAACACCAGATGCATCACATTCAATTTCAAAAGCTTTATCAAAATTAGGCAAACAAAGCAAAGGTGCATTGGTCAATTTTTCTTTTAGTGAATTAAAAGCTTCCTCATGCACTTCATTCCACTTAAACACAACATTCTTTTTAACAAGTTCATTCAAAGGTGCAGCAATAGAACTAAAGTTCTTTACAAACCTTCTATAAAAACTTGCTAAACCATGAAAACTTCTTACCTCATTTGCATTCTTAGGTGTAGGCCATTCTCTAATTGCCCTTACCTTCTCCTCATCCACACTTATTCCTTTCGAGCTTACAACAAAACCCAAAAACACAACAGATTCATGGCAGAATGAACACTTTTTAAGATTAGCATATAATTTGTTTTCTCTCAAAACATTAAGAACAACATGCAAATGATTAACATGTTCATCTAAGGTTTTGCTATAAATCAAAATATCATCAAAATACACTACAACAAATTTCCCAATGAAAGAACGCAAAACATGGTTCATTAACCTCATGAAGGTGCTGGGTGCATTAGATAAGCCAAATGGCATCACCATCCACTCATATAAACCATATTTTGTTTTAAAAGCTGTTTTCCATTCATCACCTTCTTTCATGCGAATTTGATAGTATCCACTCTTCAAATCTATTTTAGAAAACACACACGAACCATGCAATTCATCAAGCATATCATCCAATCTAGGGATAGGATATCGATACTTTACAGTGATTTTATTTATGGCTCGGCAGTCCGTACACATGCGCCACGTCCCATCTTTCTTCGGAACCAAGATCACAGGAGCAGAACACGGGCTAAGACTCTCCCTCACAAATCCTTTTTGCAGCAACTCATCTACTTGTCTTTGAATTTCTTTTGCTTCCTCTGGACTTGTTCTGTAGGCTGGTCTATTTGGGATTGAAGAACCTGGAATTAAGTCAATCTGATGCTCAATACCTCTTGTAGGAGGTAATCCATGGGGAATTTCTTCTGGAAAAATATCACCAAATTCCTGTAACAAAGAAGCAACCATACTAGGCAAAGAAGAATTGAGTTCGTTAGTGAAATAAACATCCTTTTGTATGAGCACAAGTAGCTGCTCTTTTGCTAACAAGGCACTCTCAACCTCTCTTTTGCTTGCAAATGCACTCACTCTCTTTTTTTTCTCTTCTTTGGATTCTGATTTATTCTTTTCTTTCGTCTGCTGACTCTCATTTTTCTTATCTTTCCTCTCTTTTTCTTGAATGCTCAATTGTTCCTCTCTCAACTTACACTCTCTTGTAATTCTGATTTGATCAGCATAGGCCTCGGTTGGTTGGAGAGGTGTTAAAACAATAGTGTGATTGTTCATAACAAGAGTGTATCTATTTTTGTACCCATGAATAACCCTTCTATCAAATTGCCACGGACGCCCAAGAAGTAGATGTCCAGCATGCATGGGTGCCACATCACAAAGAACTTCATCCTTGTATTTACCGATGGAAAATGAAATCATCACTTGCTTAGTCACCCTTATGTCTCCACAATCATTCAGCCACTGAAGTCTATATGGATTAGGGTGCTTTAATGTGGGCAAACTCAATTTTTCAACCAACAAGGTGCTAGCAACATTAGTGCAACTCCCACTATCAATGATTAAGCTGCATACCTTGTCGTTTATATGGCATCTTGTATGAAATATATGCTCACGTTGCTCCTCATTACCACCCGCCTTAGGTTGCATGTTGAGAGCACGCCTAGTAACAAGCACATCTCCAACAACAGGTTCAGCAACTTCAACATCACTACAATCCTCCAATGGTGGCATGTCATCATCACTTGAGCTCACACTCTCTATGTCTCCATTATCCAGCAGTATCATGGCTCTTTTGTTTGGACATTGAGAAGCAATATGTCCAACTCCTTGACACCTGAAACATTTGATATCACGAGATCTAGAGGATGAATTAGTTTCCATTTTACCTTTAGGTGCAGCAATCGAATTTTTGGCCTTTGCATCTTCTTTTGGCTTTGACACAGATTTGTTATTTTGCCAATTCGATTTCCATGAGGAACTAGTAGTAAATTTGGAAGTACTCTTAGCTTTCAATTGCCTTTCCACTAGAATAGCTTTGTGCAGCAAATCCTCCATCTCTATATAATGTTGCAATTCTACCACATCAGCTATCTCCTTCTTTAAACCTCCAATGAATCTAGCCATAGTTGCCTCTCGGTCTTCTTCAACATTGGCTCTAATCATGGCTATTTCCATCTCCTTATAGTAATCTTCCACACTCATGGAGCCTTGAGTTAGACTTTGCAATTTTCTGTGCAAATCTCTATAGTAGTGGCTGGGTACAAACCTTTTTCTCATGACAGCATTCATCTCATCCCATGTACCAATAGGCCTCTCCCCATTTCTACGTCTACTAGTCACCATTTGATCCCACCAAATACTAGCATAATCATGGAACTCAACAATGGCTAGTTTAACCCTCTTCTCCTCGGAATAATTATGACATTCAAACACATATTCAACCTTTCTCTCCCATTCTAAATATAATTCAGGATCATTTTTACCTTGGAATGCAGGGATTGTCATCTTAATACTTCCCAAATGACTGTCTTTTCTTGATTCATCTCTTTGCCTCCTTCCATTACTTCTTCCATCCGAATACTCCTCTTCTTCTTCTTCTTCAAACATCCGCCCCCTCAAAGGTTTGAGTCTGCTTGGTGATTCCAAATCATTCATTCGTGCACCAAGCTTAGTAAGTTGATCAGCAATGGCTTTCATCCATAACTTCATATCAACATCTGGTTGTTTACTACCTTCACTACTCATCTTTGTATGTTGCAATCAAAAGATTAGTATAAACAGAATAGGTCCTCACACACTCCTCTCTCTGGTGGACACTCTTTTATGGTTTTTTCTTGATGATGATCTCACCCTCTTGCCTTTTACCACTTAGCTTCACCTTATGAGCTCTTAAATAAGAACCTTTTGGATGTTTCTACACAACAGGAAACAGTAAGGAGTCGATGATAACCTTAGGGAACAAGAACTCGCAAGGAACAATTTAATTGGAACCAACAAAGGGTTCAAGGAAGGTTTGAATTGAGAACAATTCAATGGAAGCGTTAAAGAACCCACAAGGAAATTAGAAGCAAAATCTGCCCCGAATTTTTTCTTTCTTTTTTTTTTTCCTTTCTTTTTTTTTTTTTTGAAATAGCAGAACAGAAAGGAACAAGGACAATGACACAAACCGATTAAAGGATGATGTCACCAAGGATATAGAGATAAACAACAGCGGAACACCTTTTTTTTTTTGAATTAAACAAGATAAACACACAAAGGATAGATAACACCTGATTTCAGGAACCGTGCTCTGATACCAAATGATAAGAGCACACTTCGGACCGTCCTGGAAACAGGTAGAGAATGAGGAACTTGACCCTAACCGCGACCTGCCGGTAGAACCAAAGTTATCAAAAGAAGCGTGACCTTAACCGCGACCTGCCGGTAGAACCAACACTATCAAGTTCTAATCCAAGAACAAAGGTGAAGCTCTCACATAAGAGAAACCCTCAAATTTCATTCATGCGTTCTCCCCCTCTCAAGTACAATCAGGTGCTATTTTAAGGCTGAAATGGCTTCAAAGAGAAGCAACTCCTAGGAAATTACATAGCACTACTTGTCATGCATTTTCCAAGGCTGCATTTACCAAGGCTTGGAAAAGATGCATGTTACACCTACTCCTAGAAAAGTAACCAGAACTTAGGAAAAAAGATCCCAAAGTAATTATAGTGACTTTGGGAACTACAAGAAAGTCTGAATGTGACTTGGGGAATACAAAACATCATCTGAAATATCACCCCAAAAGTATGCACGAAAATCCAAATATAATAGGAAAGTTGGCCTTCCCATGAATGCTTCTTGTCATGTGATTTGGACTTTCCAAAGTGTTGTCTTCAGGTTGGACTCAAAGCATCTTCACCCAATTGTATGAAAGTGACCCAATTAGGTGCAACCTCTATCTCACGTTGGTCTTCTTTTCCTTTGATTTTTATGATCAGGCTTTCCAAAGCTTGTTTCATCCTCTTAGTCTTGGCCCTAGTCATAGGACCTTCAATTCCATGCAAAACATCTTTAGATGGGCTGGTTGCGTCTCTATTATTGGTTGCGTCTCTATCAGTAATGCTCCATGCTTGGATAATTTGATTGAATGTTTGAAATACTACATAGAATTTTTTTTGGTATTATTGAAAAGAAATTTCAGATTTGTCGTTCACAATCATCTTTGAAATATGAAAGTTGAATAAATTTGTAAAAAGAAGAAGAGAATGATATCTCTATTTAGGCAAAATGAATTGATTTTGTTTTATCTTTCAACTTGCCTAATTTTGGTACATAATGTTCTAATCCGTACCAAAACTCAACATTAAATACAAATATTCTGAATATGCTCTAATATGTTTGAAATATATATTTTCAATCGTAATGATTTAAGATGAGCTACAATGTGGAAGATACATATCTCAAATTATAACTTTTAAAGTCTCCTTGAAAATCTTTATGAAGTTCAAAATCCGATTTTGTATAAAAGCTTAAACTTAATTTAAAAAATGCTTATATCGTTACATCTTTGTAACCTTAGTTATATGCTTCAATGATCGCATCATTCAGGAGAATAACTCAATATAATTCCTAAATAAAAATTTTAACTTAAGAAAAACAGAATTAATTTTGATGCCTTGGTTGATTGCTCCGATACGCATCTGAAACATATTATTTCTTATGTTTAAAGTGCACTAAAATTGGTTTAAATGATGTATTTTTCAATGATCTTGATTGCAAACAAATATTTCTAAATATATGACTTTATTTTGATATTAAAAAGATTCATTGTATTTCATGTATACATTGCTATGAATCTATGAGTAAGAAATTAAATTCTATAAACATTCACTTGAATGATCTTCTATATCCCTCTCTGCATGATTGTTGTTTCCATCACTAAAAGAAAAAGCTATTTTTAAAAGAGTGAATGATCTTAAAGCTAGAAACATTTCAGCTCGCTCAAATGACTCTTAAAAGAAAGAAAATGTAATTGCTTTTGAAAGAAATTGAGCTTCAAATGAATTATTTTCTTATTAATATTTCAGAATATTTTCTCAAAGATTAAGAGGAAGCATAACTTATTCTTGAAAGATTAAAAAGAGTGATTGCTACAAATTTTGAATAATTCTAGATCACTTTACATTCTTGATATCATAGAATTTCAGTTTTATTCACGCTTATCATCAAAATCTGAAATTCAACAAAAAGAAAAGAATAATTAAAGAAGAATGCATCTTTTGAGGGGAAGCTTTAGATATTGTATCTTATTTAAAAGTCACTTTCACTTGATGCATTCCTTGGATGTTTTATGGATTGATTTTGATGAACCTCTTTATGTTGCCATTGCTTGCCTTGAGTTGAGTTCTATAAAGATTGTTTCAGGGGGAGAGATCATATGGAACTTAACCGCATAAATCCATAACTAAAGGAGAGAGAAAGAATACTAAATGAGAAGTGATCCTAATACTCTCCATTATATAAATATTTGAAATTTAAATATGAAAATCTCTGTAATACACCTTGAGGCTTACTATTTGGTTAATATATTTTATGCATCAATCATGAACCAAATTACAATTCAAACAGTTGATCTTAAGAGCCTCTAGTTTAATGAAAAAGGGGGAGAATAATGTGTTGAATACGAATTCCATCTGTCTTTATTAGAAAATCTATTTTGGAATTCACTAATGAGTTCTTATTGGCTTGCTCTTTAGAACTTTAATTTTGTGCCAATTCATTTTTATATGTATCAAAATGTGTTTCTCTTTAACGGAGTAAAAGAAAATCTTTAAAAGAGCTCTAAAAGAACCTTCAAAGCTTTGAATTTTATGTATGCTCTAAGATATATCATAAATTGCATGAATTCATGTTTCGGTATTTTGTGCCCCAATGTTTTTATATCATAAAAGAACTTTGAAGTCATTCAGAATTAATGATCCAACATGATGTTATATTTTTCGAGTATATAAGTTTTGATATTATACTCAAAAAATTGATTAGATTGCTCTCATGTTGCTATATATTTAATATATTGGGCAAAAGATCTTAAATGAACAAGCTTTCATAATTGTTATTAAAGATCTTTCAAAAAAAGGGGGTTAGATTTCCATTCGTGCCTTCTTTGAATATCAGTCTTGATACTTCTTGAATTAACTTGAAAAAGGTTCCACCTACACTTGATTTGAAAACTATCTTTGGAATCACATTCGATGTGCTCTCATTATAATTTACTCTGAAATCATCTTAATTGGCTCTGATCAATGCTAATTAATCTTATTCTGACATTATTGCCTTGAGTTATATGATTCATATTCTTGCAATAATTTGACATGCATTAACTGAAAATCAGAGTACAATAAGGAAAAGAAATATTTGAGTATCATTATCTTTGTGCTTAATGTTTCATTATCCTGCAACCTTTTTGATGTTGTCAAAAAGGGGGAGAAATATCTGAGTATATGCTCATAATGCTTTATGTGTTGATTATGTTAAGTTGATTAAATCTAAAGCATTATCATGAAGTATATTTTAAAGATATATGTTTTCTACTTCATGCAACTTAGCTATGCATTAGTTCTAGAACTCAATCTATTTTATATTGCACATACTCCAAGTTTTGTCATTATCAAAAAGGGGGAGATTGATGACCCAAAGATTGATTTAAAGATTGATTTTGATGATCACAAAACCTTGAAGTATAATTACTAATGTTTGTGTTGCAAGAAGAAAAATAATTTGTTTTGCAAGGAACATAGCAAGTTGAAAAAATACAAGAAGGTCTCAAAAGCTCTTAAGAAAAGTTGGAAAAAAGCTACACTTCATTGGCCCAAGGTTCAAGTTTAAAGGATTCAAGTTGGAGGGCAAATTCAAAGAAAGATTCAAAAGAATAGTCCTCGAGTCGACTCTTGGAAGTTCAGAGTCGACTCTGGCACTCTGGAGTTTCAAGGAACAGTGCTCGAGTCGACTCCGAGACTCTGCGAGTCGACTCCGATTGAGAACAGACAAAAAGACAGAGAGTTGATTTTCAACGCTACAGTGCTCGAGTCGACTCCCAGCCGAGTCGACTCCCAGCAGAGTCGACTCCCAACAGAGTCGACTCCTGCTTCAGCCAAGTCGACTCCTGCTTCAGTCGAGTCGACTCGAACACGCTGGGAGGCATAACAGCTAGTTTTTTCTCAACTCCAACGGCTCTATTTTTGTCTCTAACGGCTAGATCTTTGTTTCCACGCCATCTAAAGCTATAAAATCAAGAAGAGAGCTAGGAGAGAAGCTAAGAAAGTGGGAGAGAACACATAGGAAAGATTTTTCAAAGGGATTTCTAGAGAAACCTTCCATAAGCACAAAAGGGCCATTTAAAGCAAAAGAGAGTGAAGAAGAGTATCCGAGTGAATCCCAAAGCTTCCTCTCCGACTGTGTGCTGCCTCAGTGATCCTCTACCTCGTGCGAAATCAGAAGAGGGTCAAGTAAAGAAGAAGCCGAGTTCCTTCATCTACAAAATATGTTTGAAGGCTTCTTCTCTTTACTCTATTTATTTACATTTTTATATCTGCTTGTTTAAGAAGTTTGTATTTATTTTTTTGTTTTAATATCTTGTAACTTGATTCAATCAAGGGATTGAATCAAGGGGTTAAGGTTTGTTGGTGAGCCAAAGGAAAAACCAACGGTGTAAGGTTGTGGTTGGTGAACCGGAAAAAACCAACTGGATTTGATTGTGAACCCGGAAAAACAATCGGGTGGTTCTAGTCGGTGAGCCTGTGAAAACCGACCGAGTTCGTTGTGATCTCGTGAAAACAACAAGTTAGGTTGTGAGCTTGTAAAACAACCGGCTGTAATCTGAAGGATTATAGTGAAATTCCCAAGAGGTCTTGGGGAGTGGATGTAGGTGTTGGGGTGCACCGAATCACTATATGTTTGTTGTATTTGTGATGCTTTCTGTCATTGTCTAACTTTCTCACTTACTTACTTAGATAAATTGCTTGCTTAACTCTTATCTGCGCATCCTTTAGTTGCGAGCATATTCAATTTACTTAATCAAGTCTCATTCAATAAAACTGCATTAAGACTCATTGTATTGAATTGCATGCTTGGGCAAACTTAGACTAATCTTTTATTGAGTCCGCTGCTTAATAGTTTTAATCTTAATAAGATTAAAATTAAACTGTTGCTAAGTTTAAATTCCACTGTGCATCTATACAACTTAGCATAATTAATTGAAAAGTTTTAGAAGTAGTATAAAAGTTTTAAAAGACCCAATTCACCCCCCATCTTGGGTTGTATCTACTGGGCAACAAAATCACATATGGTTTCAAGAGAAAGCAACCAATCATGCAACAAGAAAGAAGATCTAAAGCACGATTGGACAGAACGGTGGAACCTACAAATCCGTCACCATCTAAACAAGAATCCATTCCATCCTCACCCATTCCGTCACCACTTTCTCCCATTCCTAGACTTATATCGTTCACCACATTGTCCATCCAAATGGTGTCTACCGGTAGAAAGGTAGATTTCCAGTTTTTAGAGCCACATTGGGACAAATCTAAAAGAAATGGGATAGGAGTATATATATGTTCACTGGACCTTCTGACCTACCCCGACATGGTTAAAGAGTTCCATGGCAATTTTAGGCACGGCCTAGCTCAGATTTTGTCAAAGGTCAGGGACGTTCCTATCCTAATTGTTGTGGGATGGGATTCCCAGTTTAGTCCCACATCGGTTAATCAGCGGAAATGTCTGTGCCTTAAATGGGGGGCTCAATAACCTCTTCTTACCGAGGCGCCTTTTGGGGACAAAACTGTGAGGGACGCCCAATCCCTCCATACGAGCTCCGCGCCTGCGGGTGGGTGCGCACCCCGTGCGAGCTCCGTGCCCACGGGGACCAGAGCGGACAATACCTCGGTGGGGACGCATTCACTTTCCCTGCTCGGCCGGTGTGCGGGCTGTTGCCGGGGTGAAAATTTCGCAACAGATGGCGTTAGAAGGAGGGCCCCGCCCACGCACAGACCTTCCCACTGGGGGGGCTGTGTTGTGGGATGGGGTTCCCAGTTTAGTCCCACATCGGTTAATCAGCGGAAAGGTCTGTGCCTTAAATGGGGGGCTCAATAACCTCTTCTTACCGAGGGGTCTTTTGGGGACAAAACCGTGAGGGACGCCCAAGCCCTCCGTACGAGCTCCGCGCCTGCGGGTGGGTGCGCACCCCGTGCGAGCTCTGCGCCCACGGGGCCCAGAGCGGACAATACCTCGGTGGGGACGCATTCGCTTTCCCTGCTCGGCCGGTGTGCGGGCTATTGCCTGGGTGAAAATCCCGCAACACTAATCACAAGAAATTTTGGGAAATGCAATTAGGGCACCAACTGATGGAGAGAATTTAGAAGAGCTGGAGGATAGAACTGAAGGACTAAAGTTGATTCTATCCAAGGATGAAGTTGCTAAAGAAGAAGAAATCAAGGCCAATAAACTGAATGCTGAGATGAGGCTACTTCATCACATTATCTGTCGGATTTTGTTCCCCAAAACTGGTCGATTTGATCATGTGTCAGAGAGAGATATACTGGTAATGCATCATCTGCTTAAAGGCCAACCACTAAACCTCCCTGCCATGATGAGGAAGCATATGGCAGATCTTGGATAGAGAAAGGGAGCATCACTCCCTTATGGTATGGTTCTATCCCTTATTTTTATTAGATTTGATTTTAGTGGAAGCTAAAATGGAGCTCAAACACACTGACATTTATAGTGAAAAGTCACTGATAAGAATAGGGTTTGTCAAAGCCAATGACAAGTGGGCACATAAAGGAGAAGACAAGGAAAAAGGAACAAGGACATAGACACAAAGGCCAGCTGATTCAAGACAAACTAGTGCAGGACCTTCACAGAGAGTACCCAGCACTAGTGCGCATGGAGAAAGGCCACCTGCTTAGTCCCTAAGGCTAGAAAGAGACCAACTAAGATTTATAGGAAATCACATACTATAAGGTCTTTTTCATTCTGGAATCTGTTGGGATTAAGTCAATAATCTGACTGTGATGGTGAAAGAAGTGAAGGACCTTCACAGAGAGTACCCAGCACTAGTGCGCATGGAGAAAGGCCACCTGCTTAGTCCCTAAGGCTAGAAAGAGACCAACTAAGATTTATAGGAAATCACATACTATAAGGTCTTTTTCATTCTGGAATCTGTTGGGATTAAGTCAATAATCTGACTGTGATGGTGAAAGAAGTGAACACTGAATTAGAAAGTTTGAGGACACTTGCTGCTGCCCAACAGAGAAGACTTGGTGTTATTGAAGAACATACTAGGCAACAAGGAAATGAACTCCAAGCATCACTACAGCAAGCTAAGGAAAAAGGCTCTCAGCTGACTGCTTCACTCTCCACTATAGATTCTAAAGTTAGTCAACTGCTAGCAGATAGGAAGCCCGATCAGCCTAGACCATCATCTTAGGCCTAGCTCCCTTAGCCTAGATCTATTTGAATGTCAAAAGATCTTCACATCTTTTGTATTTCATTCTAGACAATCATCTACTTGTTATATGAACACTTTGGTTGTAAATTGCACTGTTATCAATGAAATACATGTTTCATTAGCTATGACTTCAGTACAATTATTGATGTGAACCCCGTAAGATAGATTCTTAGAAACCCACGAACAAGTTGATGAATAACCCAAGAAAGTCTGAAAATCAGTTTGGAAGAGATAGAACCTTGACCCGATGTTTAGTAAAACATGAACCAAAGGTATAGAAGGTTGTTGACGCCACACCCTAATAGAATCAGGATGATAAGTCACTTGAACGCCACAAGGGTTGCCTTGATGAGTTCTAAGTTCAATGAAGAACCAAAGAAGTGAATAACCTCACAATTTTCATTCCAATTCAGATCTCCTGTTTACATAAGGAACACCCTTTTTATAGCCCAAAGGGAAACCTACCAGCCTTTAATTAAAGTCTAATCCCTAGAATAATAATAACTCCACTAGTCATAGTTCAGTCTCCTAGGAAATTAATGAAGACAGTTTCCTAGAACATTAATGAAACTCCACTAGTCAAAGATCAATCTCCTAGGAAATTAATGAAGACAATTTCCTAGAACATTAATGAAGCTCCACTAGCCTTTAGATATTCAGCAACATAAAACTAAATCTGAAAACTCCAGCAATATTTCCCCCAAGTAAGCATCTAATTTGGCCTAATAATTGCATGGATCATGTTGACTAGTCCACAAGCTATCTTCACGTCCAAATCCACTCTAATAGCCTCTTGCTGGTTCCAAGCTTCCTCAATCGGCCCATTAAGTGTTTCCTTCATTCTTTTAGCTTTGGACCGAGTGATTGGTCCTCCACCAGTTTGTAATGGATCATCAAGATGTATCGGACCAGAATGCTCCATACATTGCTCCTTGCTTCCCACGGCCTTGGATAGTCCCTCCTTAGGTTGTTTGGTGGCTGCATCCTGGTTTCCATCATTCCCCCTCTCCTGAAAAGGATTCGTCCTCGAATCTTCATCACCTGCATCAAAAAGGGAAAGATCAGAAACATTAAATGTAGTACTAACATTATACTCTCCTGGTAAGTCAAGCTTATATGCATTATCATTAATGCGAGCAATGACTTGAAATGGCCCATCTCCTCTAGGGTGCAACTTAGAACGCCGTTTTGCTGGAAATCTTTCCTTTCTCATATGCACCCAAACCCAATCTCCTGGTTCAAAGATCACTTTCTTCCGCCCTTTGTTGGCTTGAGTAGCATATTGTTCAGTTCTTTTCTCAATGTTTTGCCGAACTTTCTCATGCAATTGCTTCATCGTTTCAGCTTTCCTTTTGCCATCTAAACTAGCACGCTCATCAATAGGTAAAGGTGACAAATCCATTGGAGTTAAAGGATTAAACCCATACACTATTTCAAAAGGAGAAAAGTTAGTAGCAGAATGCACGGATCTATTATAAGCAAATTCAACATGTGGCAAACACTCTTCCCAATTCTTCAAATTCTTCTGAATGATGGCACGCAATAAAGTAGATAAAGTTCTATTAACTACCTCGGTTTGCCCATCAGTTTGTGGGTGGCAAGTTGTAGAAAACATGAGCTTAGTACCTAACTTACCCCACAAAGTCTTCCAGAAGTAGCTCAAGAACTTAGCATCTCTATCTGAAACAATGCTCCTTGGCACGCCATGTAGTCGAACTATCTTTTTAAAGAACAAATCTGCAATATGGTTAGCATCATCAGTTTTATGACATGGAATGAAATGTGCCATTTTAGAAAACCTGTCTACAACCACAAAAACAGAATCCATACCCCTTTTTGACCTCGGTAAACCCAACACAAAGTCCATGGAAATATCTACCCAAGGTTCACTAGGTATTGGCAATGGCTTATATAATCCATGAGGTAAAGATCTAGATTTAGCTTGCTTACAAGTGATGCACTTCGCACAAACCCTCTCTACATCTCGTTTCATGTGTGGCCAAAAGAAATGTTCAGCCAAGACATCTAAGGTTTTCCTCACACCAAAGTGTCCCATTAGTCCCCCACCATGAGCCTCTCGAACTAATAACTCTCTCAAAGAACAATTAGGCACACATAATCTATTTTCTCTAAATAGAAATCCCTCATGCCTATAAAATTTTCCAAATGCCGCATGTTCGCAAGCTTCAAACACATTACCAAAGTCAGAATCATTAGAATACAAATCTTTAATGTACTCAAATCCTAACAACTTAGTATTCAAAGTAGAGATCAAAGTGTACCTTCGAGACAAAGCATCCGCAACCACGTTTTCCTTACCTTGTTTGTACTTGATCACATAAGGAAATGACTCGATGAACTCCACCCATTTAGCATGGCGGCGGTTCAGCTTACCTTGGCCCTTCAAATGCTTTAAGGATTCATGATCTGTATGAATGACAAACTCCTTGGGCCACAAATAATGCTGCCAAGTCTCCAAGGCTCTTACCAAAGCATCTCTTTGTCGTAAGTTGGATAGTTCAAAGCTGCCCCATTGAGTTTTTCACTAAAATAGGCGAGGGGTCGGCCTTCTTGCAGCAAGACAGCTCCAATACCTATACCTGAAGCATCACACTCAACTTCGAAAGTTTTAGCAAAATTAGGTAAAGCAAGTAATGGTGCTGAACTTAGTTTTTCTTTGATCAAATTGAAAGCCGATTCTTGTTCACTTCCCCATTTAAATCCAACACTTTTTTTCACAATTTCAGTTAAAGGTGCAGCTAGGGTGCTAAAATCCTTAACGAACCTTCTATAAAAACTAGCCAACCCATGAAAGCTACGTACGTCAGTTATGGTTTTAGGTGTAGGCCACTCACGGATTGCCTTAACCTTCTCTTCATCAACCTCAATTCCCTTAGTACTAACAACATAACCAAGAAATACAATTTGACTAGTACAAAAAGAACATTTTTTGAGGTTAGCATATAACTTCTCATCTCGCAAAATACTTAAAACCTTATGCAAATGATCAAGATGCTCATTTAAGCTTTTGCTATAAATCAGAATGTCATCAAAGTATACAACAACAAACTTACCAATAAAAGCACGCAAGATATGGTTCATTAATCTCATGAAAGTACTAGGGGCATTAGTTAACCCAAAAGGCATAACTAACCATTCATATAAACCATATTTAGTTTTAAAAGCAGTTTTCCATTCATCACCCTCACGCATGCGAATTTGATGATAACCGGATTTTAAATCAATCTTAGAAAAGATGCAAGAACCATGCAATTCATCAAGCATATCATCTAACCTAGGAATGGGGTGGCGATACTTTACCGTAATCTTGTTGATAGCTCTACAATCAACGCACATTCGCCAAGTTCCATCCTTCTTAGGCACAAGCAAAACAGGAACAGCACACGGACTCAAGCTTTCTCTAACATGCCCTTTTGCTATCAACTCCTCAACTTGTCTTTGGAGTTCCTTCGTCTCCTCGGGGTTACTCCTATAGGCTGGCCTGTTGGGAATTGATGCACCAGGGATGAAATCAATCTGATGCTCTATTCCCCTAAGTGGTGGCAATCCGTAGGGAACCTCATTGGGAAAAACATCAGCAAATTCCTGCAAAAGAGATATAGCAACACTAGGCAAAGAAGGGTTAAGGTCGTTAGTATAAGCCTCTTTGTACAGAAGTACAATCATTGGCTGTTTTAAAAAAAAAGCTCTCTTAACTTCACTTTCTTTTGCATAAAAAGCTCCCCTTTTTTTTTCTTGCTCCTGAGGCTTTTCTTTTTTATCTTTCTTTTTGTTTTTAGCCTCCTTTTCATTTTCATTCTCATTCTTTTTACCACTCCTCTCGGTCTCACTCCTTTTCTCACAATCACTTTTGATTTTCTTTTGATCCTCATACACTTGCCGAGGTGTTAATGGTATAAGCGTTATAGGTTTGCCATTCATTACAAAAGAATACCGATTCTTGAACCCATCATGCATAACCTTTCTATCAAATTGCCAAGGTCGGCCCAAAAGAATATATCCAGCATGCATTGGCACTATATCACAGAGCACCTCATCATGATACCTCCCAATGGAAAATGAAACCAGCACCTGCTTATTGACCTTAATTTCTCCACAATCATTCAACCATTGAAGCTTATAAGGTCTAGGATGCTTAATAGTAGGTAAGTTCAACTTTTCAACCAAAACAGTGCTTGCTACATTAGTGCAACTACCCCCATCAATTATCATGCTGCATACCTTGTCTTGGATGTGACAACGGGTGTGAAAGATGTTATCTCGCTGTGCATCATCCTCCTCCTTTACTTGCACATTCAAAGCTCTCCTGGTGACAAGGGTTTCACCATTAACCGGATATTCTTCTCCATCGCTCTCCTCCAATGGTGGCATGGGCTCTTCATCTTTATCCGATTCACTTGCTGTCTCAACATCCCCATCTTCCCTTAATAACATCATTTTTTTATTTGGACATTGAGATGCAATATGTCCCCTTCCCAAGCACTTAAAACATTTAATATCTCTATTTCTAGAAGTTTGGGAAATAGATTTACCTTTATCCAAGCTAGAACCCGCATCCTTGCCTTTGGAAGTTTCAGCCTTACTCTTGGATTCAACCTTGTAATCCTTTTTGCTCCAATTTGATTTCCAAGTGGAAGACCCCAAATTCCGTTCATGCCTTGTTGAACCCTTTCTTTTGAGTTGTCTCTCAACCTTCATGGCCATGTGTACCATGTCCTCAAGCTCCACATAATGTTGCAATTCCACTATATTGGCAATGTCTAGATTCAAGCTTTGCAAAAACCGTGCCATGGTTGCCTCTCGGTCCTCCTCCACATTAGCCCGAATCATGGCTATCTCCATTTCCTTGTGGTACTCTTCCACACTTTTGGACCCTTGGGTTAGGCCTTGCAACCGCTGGTACAAGTCCCTATAGTAATGGGATGGGATGAACCTCCTCCTCATGATAGCTTTCATCTCGTCCCAAGTGTCAATGGGTTTCTCACGGTTTCGCCTCCTAGACAAAACAAGTTGATCCCACCAAATAATAGCATAGTCAGTGAATTCAACAGCAGCAAGTTTTACCTTTTTTTCTTCGGAATAGTTGTGGCAATCAAAAACCAACTCCACTTTCTTTTCCCATTCCAAGTATGCCTCAGGATTGCTCTTGCCTTGAAATGAAGGAATCTTCATTTTAATGTTTCCCAAGCTGCGATCAACATCATCTACCCGCCTTCCTCTCCAACCACCTCTATCAACTCTAGCATGGTCGGACATGTTATAAGACGCTTTTTCATCAAAAACATCATCGTTCGCATCCTCATGCTCAACTTGGAATTGACGCCTTGCCTGCCTTTGCACATTAGGACCTTCACGTGCATGGTTCCTTTGCAACGCAGCAATGTTCGCATCTTGTCTTTCCAACCTATCCAAAATTTCACCAAATCTGACTTCCATGCGCTCAAAATGTTGTCGCATAGCTCGTTGTTCAAGTGTCTCTGCCGTCCTTTCTTCGTCGCCACTTGACATCATTGTAGTAACCTGTCAAGAATGTTAAGAAAACCTCACAAGTTCCCCCCCAGGTGTTTTACCCCAATGATATGTCACTCACCAGGTGTTTCACTCTTGCCTTTTACCTCTCAATTCACTTAAATTAGTTCTTCAAGGAACTAGAGAAACTCAAATGAAAGCAATTACCTTGCGATGTACAAACAACTTATCCACGAAACTCAGAGGGTGGACAAGAATTGAAAAGGATCAAGAATAACAAGTCAGATACTTACTTTCTTTTTCAGTTCAAATCTATTTCAGAATTCCAAACCGAAGCCACATTTTTTTTTTCTTTTTTTTTCTTTTTTTTTTTTGCCTCACAATTTTTTTTTTTCTTCTGATTTTTTTTATATATAAAGCACAATAGAGGCACTTTAAACTTCAAGGAATAGAAACTGAAAATATGGAAAGCAACAATGAAGAAGATGAAAAGGTAAAAACAAAATAAGAAGCACCAATGATAGAAACTGATTTAGAAGACCTATGCTCTGATACCAACTGATGTGAACCCCGTAAGATAGATTCTTAGAAACCCACGAACAAGTTGATGAATAACCCAAGAAAGTCTGAAAATCAGTTTGGAAGAGATAGAACCTTGACCCGATGTTTAGCAAAACATGAACCAAAGGTATAGAAGGTTGTTGACGCCACACCCTAATAGAATCAGGATGATAAGTCACTTGAACACCACAAGGGTTGCCTTGATAAGTTCTAAGTTCAATGAAGAACCAAAGAAGTGAATAACCTCACAATTTTCATTCCAATTCAGATCTCCTGTTTACATAAGGAACACCCTTTTTATAGCCCAAAGGGAAACCTACCAGCCTTTAATTAAAGTCTAATCCCTAGAATAATAATAACTCCACTAGTCATAGTTCAGTCTCCTAGGAAATTAATGAAGACAGTTTCCTAGAACATTAATGAAACTCCACTAGTCAAAGATCAATCTCCTAGGTAATTAATGAAGACAATTTCCTAGAACATTAATGAAGCTCCACTAGCCTTTAGATATTCAGCAACATAAAACTAAATCTGAAAACTCCAGCAATATTTCCACCAAGTAAGCATCTAATTTGGCCTAATAATTGCATGGATCATGTTGACTAGTCCACAAGCTATCTTCACGTCCAAATCCACTCCAATAGCCTCTTGCTGGTTCCAAGCTTCCTCAATCAGCCCATTAAGTGCTTCCTTCATTCTTTTAGCTTTGGACCGAGTGATTGATCCTCCACCAGTTTGTAATGGATCATCAAGATGTATCGGACCAGAATGCTCCATACATTGCTCCTTGCTTCCCATGGCCTTGGATAGTCCCTCCTTAGGTTGTTTGGTGGCTGCATCCTGGTTTCCATCAATTATTATATCTTAATTGTCTCCAACTGCCTATATTCAACTGCTCTATTTCTAAAATCAAAAAATCAGATACATTCTCAAAGTCAACATGCTGATAAAATGACCTAATACTTGTTAAAAGAAGCTCTGATACATGTATAATTTAAAAGGTGCTCTGATACATTTAATCTTCTGATACACTTACAAAACAAAAGCTTTGATACAGTAATAAATTAGCTCTGAAACATTCACAACTTGCTTTTGGTATGATAAGCTATGTTGATATATTTAAAAGACCGCTATATCTTTCACTCAAAAAGCTCTAATCTTGTTAAGTCAAATTGCTCTAAAAATGTTGGCACTGAAACTCTATTTCAGTATTAAATTCAATTATTCTCCTTAACTCTTGATGCTTCAATCATGATCTATAAATAGAAAATTTTCTAACCCCTCACCAAAAAGGGGGAAGTAAAAGAATTTCAAGAAAGGGAAAGTAAAAGAATTTCATAAATAGACCGCTATATTCTCCTTTTTGTTGATGACAAAAAGGGGGAAGTAAAAGAATTTCATAAATTTTAAATTGGGGAGAAGTAAAAGAATTTCAAGAAAGGGAAAGAAGTACCAGAACTTCAAACAGGGGAGAGACACTGCTTTGAAGACTATCCTATTGAAGAAAATCGATAAATGACAAGAGATAGGGGGAGAAGCATAATTTGATTAATCATAATATAAAGGGGGAGATTCTATCATAAACATATTTTTTTTGAAAGTTTTAAGAATCAATAATGCACATATTATGAATATTTCCTTGCTCTGAATGTTATTGCAAAACATGCTCTCACACTAAACTTTATTGAATATTTTGAACTTTCTAAATATCCTTTTTGCTCTGAACTATATAGCAAAAATACTCTGAAAATTATTGCTAAATTTTTTTAGACTCAATAGTTTTGTCACCATCAAAAAGGGGGAGATTGTTAATCCTAAAGGATGTATTTTGATGATCACGAAAATAATTGAGTTAAATGTGTACTCTAATGATGTTGGCTCAAATGTGAAGGGATAGATCTCTAGACGAAAGTTGCACCTACAAACTCCAAAGAATCAAGAAAAACAAAATCAAGAAACATGAAAAACTCCGTTTGTAAACTGAGTGAGCCGACCCTTGTGTTTAAAGAGTCGACCCTTATGTAGTTCAAGAGAAACAGAGAAGAAACACCGCCTGGGACCAAGTACATGAGCCGACTCTCGTGCTTGCAGAGGCGATTCAATTTATACATGAGCCGACCCCTGACATTATTGAGTCGACCCTTAGGGGAGCGCAGGTAACCTATGAGCACTAAAGGAATGAGACGACTCTTGTGTTTGATGAGCCGACCCAATATCTATATGTGCCGACTCCCAACATTGTTGAGTCGACCCTTGGGGGAGTGCAGGTAACCTATGAGCACTAAAAGAATGAGGCGACTCTTGTGTTTGATGAGCCGACCCAATATCTACATGAGCCGACTACCAACATTGACGAGTCGACCCTAGAAGCAAACACAGAAACATTATATGGATTGAAGGAAAGAGCCGACTCCTAAAATCAGTGAGCCATTTTTCTTTGTACACGGGACGACCCCCAAACCTGGTGAGTCGACCCATGGCATCCTGACAGCTCCAACGGCTATTTTATTAGTACTTCTTCTAGGTGAACAACGGATAGTTTCTTGGTGTGATGGGTATCCAGTACTTCCTAAAAAGCTTACAGTCCATAAATTCAAAGGAACACCAGAGAAGAAAAGTGAGAAAAGAGAACAACAAAAGAGAGAATCCAAAAAACTCAAAATCCAAGCTTCCAAAGTTCATATCCTCACAAGAGAGCTTTCAAAGAGAAAAACCATTTTGTGAGAAAATCAGTTGGGATATTCCACAGAAAAGTACTGCTGTGCAATCAAGCTTCTCGTCCGCATCCAACGACCATCTTCAAAGCTTCTGATCCATCTTTATTGATTTCACTTATATTTGAAGCTTTGCTTACTTTGTTACAACATTTATTTTCTTGCTTTAAACTTTGTTGTATCAGTGTCCATTAAATCCAAAACTGATAAAGGTTCTTTCAAACCTTAATTGAAAGTTGTTGAATCAGGGGATTCAACAAGATTAAGGTTGTGGTTGGTGAGCCTGTGAAAACTGACTGGGTTGTTTGGAAACCCAAAAAACAATCGTGTAAGGTTTTGGTTGATGAGCCTGTGAAAACCGACTGGGTTGTTTGTGAACCCGAAAAACAAATGGATAGGTTGTAGTTAGTGATCCTGTGAAAACCGACTGGGTTCGTTGTGATCCCGGAAAAACAGCGAGTTCGGTTGTGAGCTGAAAAAACAGCCGTACTGTGATATGGGTGGTTATAGTAAAATTTTTAAGAGTTTTGGGGAGTGGATGCAGGTGTGGGTTACACCAAACCACTATAAAATTTCTTGTATTTGTGTGTGCTTTTCTCTTTACACTATTGCACTTCAACTTCTGCTTTTATTCATTCACTGCTTAAAGCACATTATATTCTCAAGTTGAAATCATAGTTTATCTGCTGCTTAAAGCATCTTAGGAATGGCAAGTTATTATCAAAAATTTGTTGAAAGATTTTCTTGTATTACTATACCCCTATCTCGTTTGACCCAAAAGTGAGTAAAGTTTGATTGGATGGAAGATTGTGAACAAAGCTTTTAGGAGTTGAAAACACGGCTGGTGACAACCCAATGTTGACAATTCCATATGGAATAGGAGGTTTCACCATCTACGTGGATGCATCTCATAAGAGACTTGGTTGTATCTTGATGCAGAATGGAAAAGTAATAGCTTATACTTCTAGATAGTTCAAGTCATATTAGCTGAACTACCCTAAAAGTTAGCAGGTGTGGTTTTTTCTCTAAAAATATGGAGGTACTATTTTTATGGAGAGCATTCTGAGGAACTATATCTTTACTCAAAAGGAGATGAACCTGAGGTAAAGAAGATGGTTGGAGCTACTAAAGGATTATGACTTGATTATCAATTATAAGCCAAGAAAGTCAAATGTTGTAGCTGATGCTTGGAGCAAAAAATTTTCGGATGAATTGGTGGTTCTGATTACTACACAAAAATATATTTTATTAGATTTAGAAAGATTTGGGATTGAGGTACGACTATATGATCCTAAGATTCAGCTTGCACTCTCACGTTGCAGCTTACCTTAATTGAGGGAATAAAGTTGTCTTAAAAAGAGGACTCAAAGTTATAGAAGATTAGAGAAGTTGTAGAATCTTGTATCCAATCATAATTTTGGATACATGAGGATAGTTGTTTGAGGCTTGGTAGTAGGGGGTGTATGCCGAAAGTTCCAGAATTAAAAAAGAAATTCTTGATGAGGCTCACAATTCAGGTTATACATTGCACCCAGGAGGCACTAAGATATACCGAGAAAAATTTCTGGTGGACTGGCATGAGAAGAGATATCACTCAATATGTTGCTCAGTGTTTAGTTTGTTAGCAGGTAAAGGCTGAGCATCAAAGATCTACTAGACCATTGTAGTCTCTTCTAAAAATTAAATTGCTAGAAGAGCACTTTAGAAGAGAGAAATAATAGTAGTAGAGAACGAGAGAATAGTTGGTTTGGTGTGGTGAGAATGAGGGAGGAAAGGGGTATTTATAGGACTCCAAATATTTTTTTTCCCAAAATACCCCTCAAATTAGCCGTTTTTGGACTGTTGGGAGGGGTATTGTTGCCCAAGAAGACAACCCAAGAGGGGGGGGTGAATTGGGTTATGACTTAAATCTCGACTAATTAAAAAACTATGTTTAATGATTAACTAATTCTATTTCAAGTATTCAGGTTAGGCAATTTAAATGCAGTGAATGAGTAGAGAAAGTGTAAGAGACAAAGCAGCAACCAACACAAACACAAGCAGTTTTATAGTGGTTCGGAGCTAACCCTTGCTCCTACGTCCACTTCCTAAGCTACACTTGGGAGTTCACTATAATCCCTTGGATTACAGCCGGTTGTTTTACAAGCTCACAACCCAACTTGTTGTTTTACGAAATCATAACGAACTCGGTCGGTTTTCACAGGCTCACCGACTAGAACCACCCGATTGTTTTTCCGGGATCACAATCGAACCCTTACACCATTGGTTTTACCCTCGGCTCACCAACAAACCTTACAACCCTTGATTCATCTCTGATTGAATCAAGTAAGAAAATAGTCTGGGAAAATTACACGGAAAGCTTCTTAATAAGCAAATATTAAATAATATGAAAAGAGTGAAGTTAGAAGCCCTCAAACAGATTTTGAAAGTGGAAGAAGGGGCTTCTCGAATTCAGAGTCTCTTCTTTGAATGCGCTAAAGACTTGATGTCAGAAGGAGAGCCTTGAATGCGAAGGAAAGAGAATGTAGGATGGAGTTCAATGCGCTTCTTCCTTCTTTTCCTTGTATTTACTCTTGAGAGCCTTTGGTAGGTGGAAATCACTTTTTCTTTGAATGGAATCTCTCTCTTAATGTCTATTACTGTTCACTCTGGCTATTTAAGCAGTCCACTTTGAAAACTAGCCGTTAGACACCAATTTGTGGCCGTTCTGCACAATCTGCAATTCCTGACAATGTGTCCGTTGGGATCGGAGTCGACTCGCTCGATCTGGAGTCGACTCGGCTGTTGCTGGAGTCGACTCATGCTTCACTGGAGACGACTCGCCTACTGTTCAGGATTTGAATTAAAGTGCTGTCCCGTTCTGGAGTCGACTCGGCCAAACTTGGAGTCGACTCGCCAGTATCCGGAGATGACTCGGCCCTCTGGAGACGACTCGTTCTCAGGATTCTAGAGATCTATTTTTCCGTATTTCTTTCTCGAGTCGACTCGAATTATCTTGGAGTCGACTCGGCTCTCAGAACCCAAAAACTGATCTTCTGTCTTTGGAGTTGAACTGCCTCGGAGTCGACTCGGCTCTCAGAGCCCGAAGTTGGTTCTCTGACTATTAGTCTTGCTTTCCTCTGAGAGTTGACTCTTGCTTGTTTAGGAGTCGACTTCCCAACCGTTGGAGTCGATTCGAATTCTTCCGGAGTCGACTCGGTAACAGGGTCCAGAAACCACTTCTTTGTCTTTCGGCCTGTTACTCCTTGGAGTCGACTCGGAACTGTCGGGAGTCGACTCGAAGCCGTTGGAGTCGACTCGGTGACAGGGTCTGAGATTCATCTTTCTGTCCTGCTGTTTGTTCTCAGTCGGAGTCGACTCGCAATGTGCCGGAGTCGACTCGAGCTTGTGCCAGAACATCTGAAACACTTGGAGTCGACTCGTAGTCCTCCAGAGTCAACTCGAGTTTCAGCCTTTGACTCAAGCTGATTTTCACATTCACTCAAAAGAAGATTCTCACAAATTTTGCCTGAGATACTAGATTGAATTCATTAGTATTACATAAAATATACTCAAATGCTTTGGTCTCATCAAAATCAAATTGGGGTATTATCAATCACTCCACAATCTCCTCCTTTTTGATGATGACAAAACATTGAGTATTTGATGAGAGAAATGCCCATCTAAAAAGATGATTCATAATAAAATTTTGAAATGAATTCAAATGTCTAGTTATTTTAATCTATCCAGAATTGAAAGGTATGAATCAGTAAATCCTGAAATTAAAGCTCCCCCTTTTATTTGGAATTATATAAGCCTTCATATCATGCAATCAATTGTTTGGCTTATATGTGTTTAATGAATTTGCTTTCTTAAGATTTCAGATTCTCTCCCTCAACATATGCATTCAATTTTGTTTAGATTTTCTGAATTTTCTTTTAATGTCTTGAATCTTTTTAGCTTAAATTCTTACTTTCAGAGGAAAAATCTGACAATTTGTTCTTGAGTATGTGATAGAGACGCAACCAATGATAGAGACGCAACCAGCCCATCTAAAGATCCTTTGCATGGAATTGAAGGTCCTATGACTAGGGCCATGACTAAGAGGATGAAACAAGCTTTGGAAAGCCTAATCATAAAAATCAAAGGAAAAGAAGACCAACGTGAGATAGAGGCTGCACCTAATTGGGTCACTTTCATACAATTGGGTGAAGATGCTTTGAGTCCAACCTGAAGACAACACTTTGGAAAGTCCAAATCACATGACAAGAAGCATTCATGGGAAGGCCAACTTTCCTATTATATTTGGATTTTCGTGCATACTTTTGGGGTGATATTTCAGATGATGTTTTGTATTCCCCAAGTCACATTCAGACTTTCTTGTAGTTCCCAAAGTCACTATAATTACTTTGGGATCTTTTTCCTAAGTTCTGGTTACTTTTCTAGGAGTAGGTGTAACATGCATCTTTTCCAAGCATTGGTAAATGCAGCCTTGGAAAATGCATGACAAGTAGTGCTATGTAATTTCCTAAGAGTTGCTTCTCTTTGAAGCCATTTCAGCCTTAAAATAGCACCTGATTGTACTTGAGAGGGGGGGAACGCATGAATGAAATTTGAGGGTTTCTCTTATGTGAGAGCTTCACCTTTGTTCTTGGATTAGAACTTGATAGTGTTGGTTCTACCGGCAGGTCGCGGTTAGGGTCACGCTTCTTTTGATAACTTTGGTTCTACCGGCAGGTCGCGGTTAGGGTCAAGTTCCTCATTCTCTACCTGTTTCCAGGACGGTCCGAAGTGTGCTCTTATCATTTGGTATCAGAGCCCGGTTCCTGAAATCAGGTGTTATCTATCCTTTGTGTGTTTATCTTGTTTAATTCAAAAAAAAAAAAGGTGTTCCGCTGTTGTTTATCTCTATATCCTTGGTGACATCTTCCTTTAATCGGTTTGTGTCATCGTCCTTGTTTCTTTCTGTTCTGCTATTTCAAGAAAAAAAAAAGAGAAGGAAGAAAGAAGAAGAAGAAGAAAAAAAAAAAAGAAAAAAATTCGGGGCAGATTTTGCTTCTAATTTCCTTGTGGGTTCTTTAACGCTTCCATTGAATTGTTCTCAATTCAAACCTTCCTTGAACCCTTTGTTGGTTCCAATTAAATTGTTTCTTGCGAGTTCTTGTTCCCTAAGGTTATCATCGACTCCTTACTGTTTCCTGTTGTGTAGAAACATCCAAAAGGTTCTTATTTAAGAGCTCATAAGGTGAAGCTAAGTGGTAAAAGGCAAGAGGGTGGGATCATCATCAAGAAAAAGCCATAAAAGAGTGTCCACCAGAGAGAGGAGTGTGTGAGGACCTATTCTGTTTATACTAATCTTTTGATTGCAGCATACAAAGATGAGTAGTGAAGGTAGTAAACAACCAGATGTTGATATGAAGTTATGGATGAAAGCCATTGCTGATCAACTTACTAAGCTTGGTGCACGAATGAATGATTTGGAATCACCAAGCAGACTCAAACCTTTGAGGGGGCGGATGTTTGAAGAAGAAGAAGAAGAGGAGTATTCGGATGGAAGAAGTAATGGAAGGAGGCAAAGAGATGAATCAAGAAAAGACAGTCATTTGGGAAGTATTAAGATGACAATCCCTGCATTCCAAGGTAAAAATGATCCTGAATTATATTTAGAGTGGGAGAGAAAGGTTGAATATGTGTTTGAATGTCATAATTATTCCGAGGAGAAGAGGGTTAAACTAGCCATTGTTGAGTTCCATGATTATGCTAGTATTTGGTGGGATCAAATGGTGACTAGTAGACGTAGAAATGGGGAGAGGCCTATTGGTACATGGGATGAGATGAAGGCTGTCATGAGAAAAAGGTTTGTACCCAGCCACTACTATAGAGATTTGCACAGGAAATTGCAAAGTCTAACTCAAGGCTCCATGAGTGTGGAAGATTACTATAAGGAGATGGAAATAGCCATGATTAGAGCCAATGTTGAAGAAGACCGAGAGACAACTATGGCTAGATTCATTGGAGGTTTAAAGAAGGAGATAGCTGATGTGGTAGAATTGCAACATTATATAGAGATGGAGGATTTGCTGCACAAAGCTATTCTAGTGGAAAGGCAATTGAAAGCTAAGAGTACTTCCAAATTTACTACTAGTTCCTCATGGAAATCGAATTGGCAAAATAACAAATCTGTGTCAAAGCCAAAAGAAGATGCAAAGGCCAAAAATTCGATTGCTGCACCTAAAGGTAAAATGGAAACTAATTCATCCTCTAGATCTCGTGATATCAAATGTTTCAGGTGTCAAGGAGTTGGACATATTGCTTCTCAATGTCCAAACAAAAGAGCCATGATACTGCTGGATAATGGAGACATAGAGAGTGTGAGCTCAAGTGATGATGACATGCCACCATTGGAGGATTGTAGTGATGTTGAAGTTGCTGAACCTGTTGTTGGAGATGTGCTTGTTACTAGGCGTGCTCTCAACATGCAACCTAAGGCGGGTGGTAATGAGGAGCAACGTGAGCATATATTTCATACAAGATGCCATATAAACGACAAGGTATGCAGCTTAATCATTGATAGTGGGAGTTGCACTAATGTTGCTAGCACCTTGTTGGTTGAAAAATTGAGTTTGCCCACATTAAAGCACCCTAATCCATATAGACTTCAGTGGCTGAATGATTGTGGAGACATAAGGGTGACTAAGCAAGTGATGATTTCATTTTCCATCGGTAAATACAAGGATGAAGTTCTTTGTGATGTGGCACCTATGCATGCTGGACATCTACTTCTTGGGCGTCCGTGGCAATTTGATAGAAGGGTTATTCATGATGGGTACAAAAATAGATACACTCTTGTTATGAACAATCACACTATTGTTTTAACACCTCTCCAACCAACCGAGGCCTATGCTGATCAAATCAGAATTACAAGAGAGTGTAATTTGAGAGAGGAACAATTGAGCATTCAAGAAAAAGAGAGAAAAGATAAGAAAAATGAGAGTCAGCAGACGAAAGAAAAGAATAAATCAGAATCCAAAGAAGAGAAAAAAAAGAGAGTGAGTGCATTTGCAAGCAAAAGAGAGGTTGAGAGTGCCTTGTTAGCAAAAGAGCAGCTACTTGTGCTCATACAAAAGGATGTTTATTTTACTAACGAACACAATTCTTCTTTGCCTAGTATGGTTGCTTTTTTGTTACAGGAATTTGGTGATATTTTTCCAGAAGAAATTCCCCATGGATTACCTCCTACAAGAGGTATTGAGCATCAGATTGACTTAATTCCAGGTTCTTCAATCCCAAATAGACCAGCCTACAGAACAAGTCCAGAGGAAGCAAAAGAAATTCAAAGGCAAGTAGATGAGTTGCTGCAAAAAGGATTTGTGAGGGAGAGTCTTAGCCCGTGTTCTGCTCCTGTGATCTTGGTTCCGAAGAAAGATGGGACGTGGCGCATGTGTACGGACTGCCGAGCCATAAATAAAATCACTGTAAAGTATCGATATCCTATCCCTAGATTGGATGATATGCTTGATGAATTGCATGGTTCGTGTGTGTTTTCTAAAATAGATTTGAAGAGTGGATACTATCAAATTCGCATGAAAGAAGGTGATGAATGGAAAACAGCTTTTAAAACAAAATATGGTTTATATGAGTGGATGGTGATGCCATTTGGCTTATCTAATGCACCCAGCACCTTCATGAGGTTAATGAACCATGTTTTGCGTTCTTTCATTGGGAAATTTGTTGTAGTGTATTTTGATGATATTTTGATTTATAGCAAAACCTTAGATGAACATGTTAATCATTTGCATGTTGTTCTTAATGTTTTTGAGAGAAAACAAATTATATGCTAATCTTAAAAAGTGTTCATTTTGCCATGAATCTGTCGTGTTTTTGGGTTTTGTTGTAAGCTCGAAAGGAATAAGTGTGGATGAGGAGAAGGTAAGGGCAATTAGAGAATGGCCTACACCTAAGAATGCAAATGAGGTAAGAAGTTTTCATGGTTTAGCAAGTTTTTATAGAAAGTTTGTAAAGAACTTTAGTTCTATTGCTGCACCTTTGAATGAACTTGTTAAAAAGAATGTTGTGTTTAAGTGGAATGAAGTGCATGAGGAAGCTTTTAATTCATTAAAAGAAAAATTGACCAATGCACCTTTGCTTTGTTTGCCTAATTTTGATAAAGCTTTTGAAATTGAATGTGATGCATCTGGTGTTGGCATAGGGGCCGTACTAATGCAGGACTCTAAACCAATTGCTTACTTTAGTGAAAAGCTTAATGGGGGCTCATTGAATTATTCCACGTATGACAAAGAGTTGTACGCTTTGGTGAGAGCTTTGCAAACTTGGCAACACTACTTGTGGTCAAGGGAATTCATAATTCATTCTGACCATCAAAGCTTGAAGTTTCTAAGATCTCAAGGTAAGCTTCAAAAAAGACATGCCAAGTGGTTGGAATTCATTGAGATGTTTCCTTATGTAATCAAGTACAAGAATGGTAAGGAAAACAAAGTGGCTGACGCATTGTCCAGAAGGTATGCATTGCTTACTTCTTTGCAAACTAAATTACTTGGTTTTGAGTTTATAAAGGACTTATATGCTAATGATTCTGACTTTGGCCAAGTATGGGATTCTTGTTCTAAATATGCTTTTGGGGACTATTATAGGCATGATGGTTTCTTGTTTAAGAAAAATAAGTTGTGTGTGCCTGTTTGTTCCTTGCGTGAAATGCTAGTTAGAGAAAGTCATGGTGGTGGATTGATGGGACATTTTGGGATAAAAAGGACCTTAGAAATATTGCATGAGCATTTTTATTGGTCTAACATGAAGCATGATGTGCAATCGGTCTGTGATAAGTACATAGCATGTAAACAAGCTAAATCTAAAGTCATGCCCCATGGCTTCTATACACCTTTGCCTGTGTCTAATCAACCCTGGACTGATATTTCAATGGATTTCGTGTTAGGATTACCTCGATCTCAAGGTGGCAAAGATAGTATATTTGTCGTTGTTGATAGGTTTAGTAAAATGGCACATTTCATTGCATGCTCTAAAACCAATGATGCAACACATATTGCTGATCTGTTCTTTAAAGAGATAATGCGCTTGCATGGATTGCCTAGAACAATAGTAAGTGATAGGGATGTAAAGTTCCTAAGTCATTTTTGGAAAACTTTGTGGAATAAACTAGGAACAAAACTCTTATTTTCTACTGTTGCACATCCTCAAACGGATGGACAAACTGAAGTAGTAAATAGAACACTTACTACCTTGTTGCGTGCTATCATTAAAAAGAATTTGAAAAATTGGGAGAAATGCTTGCCACATGTTGAGTTTGCTTATAATAGAACTGTTCATTCTACTACTTCTTATTCTCCTTTTGAAGTTGTGTATGGCTTTAATCCTTTGACTCCTTTAGACATCTTACCTTTGCCTACTAATGAGTGTACCAATTTGGATGGTAAGAAAAAGGCGGATACTATTAGGGAATTGCATGCAAAAGTTCGAGCCAACATTGAGAGGAAGAATGAGCAATATGCAAAGCAAGCAAATAAGGGGCGTATTAAAGTTATTTTTGAACCAGGAGATTGGGTTTGGGTTCATATGAGGAAGGAGAGGTTTCCCACTCAAAGAAAATCTAAGCTGCAAACAAGAGGAGATGGACCCTTCCAAGTTCTAGAGAAGATCAATGACAATGCCTACAAGTTGGACTTGCCAAGTGAATATGGTAATATAAGTGCTACCTTTAATGTGGCTGATCTATCTTTGTTTGATGTAGGTGATGAATCTGATTCGAGGACGAATCCTTTTGAAGAGGGAGGGAATGATAGAGACGCAACCAATGATAGAGATGCAACCAGCCCATCTAAAGATCCTTTGCATGGAATTGAAGGTCCTATGACTAGGGCCAAGACTAAGAGGATGAAACAAGCTTTGGAAAGCCTAATCATAAAAATCAAAGGAAAAGAAGACCAACGTGAGATAGAGGCTGCACCTAATTGGGTCACTTTCATACAATTGGGTGAAGATGCTTTGAGTCCAACCTGAAGACAACACTTTGGAAAGTCCAAATCACATGACAAGAAGCATTCATGGGAAGGCCAACTTTCCTATTATATTTGGATTTTCGTGCATACTTTTGGGGTGATATTTCAGATGATGTTTTGTATTCCCCAAGTCACATTCAGACTTTCTTGTAGTTCCCAAAGTCACTATAATTACTTTGGGATCTTTTTCCTAAGTTCTGGTTACTTTTCTAGGAGTAGGTGTAACATGCATCTTTTCCAAGCCTTGGTAAATGCAGCCTTGGAAAATGCATGACAAGTAGTGCTATGTAATTTCCTAGGAGTTGCTTCTCTTTGAAGCCATTTCAGCCTTAAAATAGCACCTGATTGTACTTGAGAGGGGGGGAACGCATGAATGAAATTTGAGGGTTCTCTTATGTGAGAGCTTCACCCTTGTTCTTGGATTAGAACTTGATAGTGTTGGTTCTACCGGCAGGTCGCGGTTAGGGTCACGCTTCTTTTGATAACTTTGGTTCTACCGGCAGGTCGCGGTTAGGGTCAAGTTCCTCATTCTCTACCTGTTTCCAGGACGGTCCGAAGTGTGCTCTTATCAGTATGATTCAACTAATCTCCGAATATCCTTTGAATAGATTCTGGAGATTACTCCTTGAGGAGCCCCAACAGAGAGATAATGAGCCTTGAGGTATCGAATCCACTTAGAACAAATTACATAGTAGTAGTTGATCCCGTAGAGGCAAGGGTGAATCGAGAGATCAGCTACGTCTTGGTAAACAAGAATGAAAGCAGCGCCGAACTCAACGGTAGAGTACTCGGCTTTTAAGTGCGACTTTTGCTTTAAGGATTTCTTTTTTTGTGATTCCCTTTACATTTCAATTCATCATATTTTCTCCCCCTTTTTGTCATCATAGCAAAAAGACAGAAACCATACAAGTATAGAAGCACAAGTGCACAGTCTTGAAAAAGAAATGTCTACTCATTGTATTGATGTTCATTTAAATACAATTGTAAATACATCAGACAAGTGTAAAAACAAATACATCATAAAGTGCTGCACTAGGGTTTCTTGGAGGATGTGGCTCCCGAACTTAGTCTTGTGTGTTTCAAGATCAAGCTGAGCCCCTCTGAGACATTCCCTAGCTGAGCTATGATCTCCGAGGTGGCCCTAGTCTGGATTGAGGTAAGCTCGGTCACACTCTCCTGGAGGGTGTCCAACTTGGAGATCAATGCATTGGCTAACCGCTCTGCACCCTGACTCTGACTGCCTAGATCATGTCGGATGTCGTCTTGCATCTTCCTCGTGTCGTCCTTGACGTCACTCATGTTCCAGTATTGAGCTTGAACTAGGCTTCGCACATTGGATATTTCCTCCTTCAGGTGTGCAGTCATCTCTGTCACGGCTGCCAAGGAGGAAACTACCTTGGTGGAGGGAGCAGTCTGAGGACCTCGGAGCTTCCTCAGCAGGTCATCCCTCAGTTCCCTCACTATTTCCTGCCGCAACTCTCGGAGCTGCTCAGAAGATATCCGAACCTCTAGAGGCTGCTGTTGAAAAGGTGGTGCAGTCGAGGGTCCGGCTGAAGTGGATGGGAAAGATGGACCAGAAGTGGAAGAAAAGGTGGGAAGATCTGTATAGTGCTCCTAGTCATGGTCAGGGCTAGGGGAGTGATGAGTGGTAGGGTCAGATGGTGTGGAAGTGGATGGTCTCCGTGCCTAGACTCCCTCAACTCTATGAAAGCCCATACGATGGAGAGTCCCCTCACCCATGCGATTTGTGTGACGTAGTGAGCGAGAGGGTTCCCCCTCAGGAATAGGGACCTCTAACTCCCTAAAGATAAGAGTGAATAGCATACCATATGGGAGACTCAACCTAGGTTTATCTAGGGGTTCACAGATATACTTGTAGATGAGTTTAGGGAAGTTGATAGGAGTGTCCTGGAGTATGTGGAACATCAAGGCTAGATCCCTCTCAGAGATAAAGTCAAATCGGCCAGTTTTTGGAAAGAGAGTCCCAGAAATGATACTGAGGAAGAGCCGCATTTCAGCTGAAAGCTGATTTGCAGACACTTCCTCTATAGGGGACTGAGGGGGTCTCTCTAACACTGCCGTAAGGGCCTCAGTCCTATCAAGGGGGTGACTAGGAAAGATCCCTTCCCGGGAGAGATGGAGGACTCGAGCAATGAAGTCCTCCGAGATGAATACAGGGACACCCGCTACGGTTCCCTGGATACCACCACTACTTCGGGCTACAGTCCCATAGAATTTCCTAACTAACTCCGGGTAAGTAGGGAGGTCTAAGGAATAGAATAACTCTAACCCTTGAGCCCTGAGACGATGCCCTAGGGTGAACCTTTCCCGAGAGAGGAAGTCAAAGTCGACTTTCCTCCCGGTGGAGACCGCCCTCCTGGCGCACGGACGCGAGGGAACCGACCGAGGCGGGGAAGGAACCGGAGGTGGTGGCCTCGCGGGTTCGTTCTGAGCCTTTGACCGTCGCTCGGCGCCGCTCGCGGAGAGAGGTCTCTTCCGGCTTGGGACAACGGCTTTCCTAGGCATTTTTGACCTAAACACAGGGGAAGGACAAGAAAAATGGAAGAAAACTCGACGGAGATGACCTAAAATGGGTCGGAGACGAGGTCGGAGACGGCTCTAGGGCTTTTGAACAGTGGCGACTGAAAATAGAAGTAAAGAGAAAAACATTCTGCTTAGGGTTAAAAATCGGATTCCCGACCTCGAGTCGACTCCGGTAAGTCGCGAGTCGACTCGACCTCGAGTCGACTCCTGAATATGCACGAGTCGACTCGCCCACGAGCCGACTCTAAATTCTTTTCGAGTCCACTCGAACTCTGGCACATAACCAAAAAACTTGTTATTTCCGTGCCAAAAGAGAGAGTTATGGAACTATCTAAGATTTAAGAACTGATTTGATGATCATAGATAAGAAGTCCTGTGTCCAACATAAACTAATCATCAAAATCAATAAATTAGAGGAGAGTATCACTAGAATGGATCAATCACTCCTAACCCTCTTCTAAGCATACAAAATCGATCTTCACTCAAAGGTTTTGTGAAGATATCAGCAAGTTGATCATCAGTACAAACAAATTGAAGTGTCACATCACCATTCAGAACATGATCTCTTATGAAGTGATGTCTTATCTCAATGTGTTTAGTTCTTGAATGTTGAATTGGATTTTTAGTTAGATTAATGGCACTTGTATTATCACAGTTAATGGGAATTTTATCTTGTTTAATGCCATAATCTTCAAGTTGTTGTTTAATCCACAAGATTTGAGCACAACAACTCCCGGCAGCTACATATTCGGCTTCAGCCGTAGATAGTGCAACCGAGTTTTGTTTCTTGCTAAACCAAGAGATTAAGTTTTTTTCTAATAATTGACATGACCCGCTGGTGCTTTTTCTATCAAGTTTACAACCAGCGAAGTCTAAATCAGTGTACCCTATTAAGTTTATGCTTGATTCTTTAGAGTACCATAAACCTATGTTTTTTGTTCCTATTAGGTATTTAAAGATTCTCTTAAAAGCAATTAAATGTGATTCCTTAGGATTAGATTGATATCTAGCACACATGCATACACTAAACATGATATCAGGTCTACTTGCAGTAAGATATAATAAAGATCTTATCATATCTCTATACATCTTTTGATCTACTGATTTACCTGATTCATCTTTGTCTAGTTTGCATGATGAACTCATGGGTGTGCTGATTGATTTGTTTCCTTCCATATCAAACTTCTTAAGCATCTCCTTGATGTATTTTGCTTGACAGATGAAGATGCCTTCTTTAGATTGTTTGATTTGGAGCCCAAGGAAATAGTTCAGCTCTCCCATCATGCTCATTTCAAATTCACTCTGCATTAAGTCAGCAAATTCTTCACAGAGGCGATTGTTAGTAGCACCGAAAATAATATCATCTACATAAATCTGTACTACTAACATATCTTTGTTTTTCTTCTTTAAGAACAGTGTTGTATCAACGTTCCCTCTAGAGAATTCATGGTCTAATAGAAATTTGCTAAGTCTTTCATACCATGCTCTAGGAGCTTGTTTCAGACCATAAAGTGCTTTGTTTAGTTTATAAACATGATTGGGGTATTGATGATTTTCAAAATCAGGAGGTTGTTCTACATACACCTCCTCATTAATATACCCATTCAAAAAGGCACTTTTTACATCCATTTGAAATAGTTTGAAGTCTTTAGAGCATGCAAATGCTAGTAACAATCTAATTGCTTCAAGTCTAGCTACAGGAGCAAAAGTCTCATCAAAGTCTATACCTTCTTCTTGATTATATCCCTTTGCTACTAGTCTAGCATTGTTCCTAATCACGATTCCATATTCATCAAGTTTATTTTTATATATCCATTTAGTTCCTATTATTGAGTATTCAGTGGGTCGTTCAACTAAGTTCCATACTTTGTTTCTAGTAAATTGGTTTAGCTCTTCTTGCATAGCATTTATCCAATTTACATCATTTTCAGCTTCTTCTATGTTTTTAGGTTCAAAGTGTGAGACAAATGCTAGATGATTATTTAAGTTCCTAAGAGATGCTCTAGTTCTAACAGGTTGAGATGGATCATCTAAAATTAATTCCTTAGGATGACCATGAGCATACCTCCAAGCTTTAGTAAGCCCATGATCAACAATTACCTCTCGGCTTGTTGAAGTTTCTCCAATTTGCTTCGGTTCATCCTCTTATAATGTCATCTCATCTATCTTTTTCTCAAGTATTTCTGCATCATCATCAAGAGCTACTTTCTTGCTAGAAGAGATATCATTAGTATCATTAGAAACAACATGTATAGACTCTTCAATAACAAGAATTCTTTTGTTAAAGACTCTATAAGCTTTACTTGATGTAGAATATCCCAAAAAGATATCTTCCTCAGATTTAGAATCAAATTTACCTAAGTTATCTTTGCCATTATTATGAATGAAACACCTACATCCAAAAACATGAAAATAGTTTACTTTGGACTTTCTATCTCTCCAAAGTTCATAAGGTGTTTTCTTTATAATTGGTCTCAATAAAACTCTATTTAATATATGGCATGATGTATTAATGGCTTCTCCCCAAAAATACTTAGGGAGGTTACTTTCACACAACATGGTTCTAGCCATTTTCTCTAGGGTTCTATTCTTTCTTTCTACAACTCCATTTTGTTGTGGTATCCTAGGTGCAGAGAAATTATGAGTTATTCCCTTTTTACTACAGAATTCATCAAATAGATGATTTTCAAATTTCGTTCCATGATCACTCCTAATAGCTATAACTGAAGCATTTCTTGAATTAGTAACTTCCTTATGAAATTTCTTAAATACTGAAAATGCTTCATCTTTATGAGCTAAGAACATGACCCATGTGTATCTAGAAAAATCATCTACAATGACAATGCCATACTTGTTTCCACCAAGACTTGTGGTTCTAGTTGGTCCAAACAGATCCACGTGAAGTAGTTCAAGGGGTCTAGCAGTAGAGACACAATTTCTGGATTTAAAGGAACTTCTAGATTGTTTGCCATATTGACATGCTTCACAAATTTTATTTTTCTCAAATTTTAGTTTTGGCAAACCTATTACAGAATCTCTTTTAACTAGTTTTGATATTGTATCCATACTTGCATGACCTAACTTACGGTGCCATAACCAACTTGCATCATTAACCTTAGTATCACTAGCTACTAAGCAAGGGTTATTTTTGGCAAGATCTTCAAGATCTACTACGTACACATTGCCACGTGTTATTCCTTTGAATACTAAGCTATTGTCAATTGAGTTGGTTATGATGCAAAGAGTTGGCTTAAACAGAACATCAAAACCTCTATCACATAATTGACTTATGCAAAGTAAGTTATGCTTAAGACCATCTACAAATCGTACATTATCAACAAAGGTTGAAGAGGTGATTTGTACTTTACCTATACCAACAATGTGACCTTGGTTATTGTCTCCAAATGTCACAGCACCTCCCTTTTTAGGCTCTAGGGTGAAGAATTGCTTCTTGTCACCCGTCATGTGTCTTGAGCAGCCACTATCCAAGTACCAACAGTTTTTGTCGACTTTGGCTGCAAGACACTCCTACACAAGGAAATCATAAAAATTTTAGGTACCCAAGTTTTCTTGGGTCCTTCAAGGTTAGTAATGTTGGTTCCTTTTGGAACCCAAATCTTTTTAATTTTTCTTTTAGCTTCTACTTTCCTATGGTCACACACATTAGCTTTATGTCCTATTTTTCCACAAAAAAAATAGGTTATATTCTTAGCTTTACTTTTTCCTGCTTTCACAAAAAAAGTTTTTAAGGAGCTTTTGCTTATTCTTAGGTTTATACCCTAAACCAGCTCTATTAAATACAGCTCGTTGATTATTAAGTATCATTTTCAATTTTTCAGAGCTATATGTAAACTTTTCAACAATAGGTTTGTATTTTTCAAATTCTTTTATTAGCTTTTATTTTTCTGTTTTCAGTATGTTTAAGTCTTTTGTGAGATTATCTTTTATAATTTGTTTACCATTTTTAAGTTCTGAAATTTTCTTGGTTAGTTTTTCGTTATCTTTAATTAAGGTATTAGTTTTTTGAATTAACATTTGGTTGTTTGTTTTAAGTTCTAAATTTTCTTTAATGATAAAATCCTTGTCCTTAATTAATTTATCGTATTTATGGAAGTGAGATTGATTAGTTAGTTTTAGTTCTTTATTCTTAAGATTTATTGTCTTATATTCATCCATTAGTTCATTAAATGCATCATACAATTCATCAAAGATAAAATCTAAATGCGTTTCAGATGTTACCTCATTTTCATTCGCCATAAAACAAACGTTGGCCTTTTCCTCTTGTTCCTCATCCGATGATGATGTTGATGAATCGGAGTCCGTCAAAGTGGAGACAAGGACTTTCTTCTTCTTATATTTGCTGCCCTTCTTCAGCAAGGGACAGTCAACTCTGAAATGTCCCGGCTTCTTGCATTCATAGCATCCGATTCCTTCATTTTCCCTTTTCTTACCTTTATCCTTATTGTAGGAACTTGAGGGACCTCTCCTCTGATGAAAGGACTTCTTCCGGTTGATGAATTTTCTAAACTTTCGCACGAGAAAAGCCTCATCATCGTCTCCCTCATTATCTTCTTCTTCGCTGCTGCTACTGCAAGATAGATCCATGTTAGAAGAAGTAGATTTGAAGGCTATTACCTTTTTCTTATGAGAGGATTCTTCTTCGCTGTGTTGTTTCATTGTGAGCTCATGCGTCATCAGGGATCCAAGAAGCTCCTCAAGTGACAGCTTGTTCAAGTCCTTGGCTTCTTGGATTGCCGTTACCTTGGCTTCCCATGACCTTGGCAAACAACGAAGAATTTTTCTGACAAGGTCACTGTTAGTATAACTTTTGCCAAGGCTTTTTAGGCCATTGATAATATCAGTAAATCTAGTAAACATGCAAGTGATAGTTTCATTAGATTCCATCTTAAATAATTCATATTTATGAACTAGTATGTTTATTTTAGATTCTTTTATTTGATTCGTGCCCTCGTGGGTCACTTCAAGTCTATTCCATATCTCTTTTGCAGAATTGCAAGTAGAGACTCTATTGAATTCATTACGGTCTAAGGCACAATAAAGTACATTCATTGCTTTGGCATTTAGTTGTACCTTCCTTCTATCATCACCATCCCAATCTTTTTCAAGTTTGGGTATAGTAATATCATCTACAAAAATCGAAGGAATGTATGGTTCATTAACTATGGTGCTCCAAATCTCATAGCCTTGTGTTTGAATAAATATTCTCATCCTAGCCTTCCAATAGGTGTAGTCGGTTTCATTGAAGAATGGAGGTCTATGGGTGGATTGCCCCTCAATAAGAGAAGATCCAAATGGGGTTGTCATTTTGATCTTTTACTCTTTTAATATAAGAGTTCCAGCTCTGATACCACTTGTTGCCCAAGAAGACAACCCAAGAGGGGGGGGGGGGGGGAGGGGGTGAATTGGGTTATGACTTAAATCTCGACCAATTAAAAAACTATGTTTAATGATTAACTAATTCTATTTCAAGTATTCAGGTTAAGCAATTTAAATGCAATGAATGAGTAGAGAAAGTGTAAGAGACAAAGCAGCAACCAACACAAACACAAGCAGTTTTATAGTGGTTCGGAGCTAACCCTTGCTCCTACGTCCACTCCCCAAGCTACACTTGGGAGTTCACTATAATCCCTTGGATTACAGCCGGTTGTTTTACAAGCTCACAACCCAACTTGTTGTTTTACGAGATCACAACGAACTCGGTCGGTTTTCACAAGCTCACCGACTAGAACCACCCGATTGTTTTTCCGGGATCACAATCGAACTCTTACACCGTTGGTTTTACCCTCGGCTCACCAACAAACTTTACAACCCTTGATTCAATCCTCTGATTGAATCAAGTAAGAAAATAGTTTGGAAAAATTACACGGAAAGCTTCTTAATAAGTAAATATTAAACAATATGAAAAGAGTGAAGTTAGAAGCCCTCAAACAGATTTTGAAAGTGGAAGAAGGGGCTTCTCGAATTCAGAGTCTCCTCTTTGAATGCGCTAAAGACTTGATGTCAGAAGGAGAGCCTTGAATGCGAAGGAAAGAGAATGTAGGATGAAGTTCAATGCGCTTCTTCCTTCTTTCCCTTGTATTTACTCTTGAGAGCCTTTGGTAGGTGGAAATCACTTTTTCTTTGAATGGAATCTCTCTCTTAATGTCTATTACTGCTCACTCTGGCTATTTAAGTAGTCCACTTTGAAAACTAGCCGTTAGACACCAATTTATGGCCGTTCTGCACAATCTGCAACTCCTGACAATGTGTCCGTTGGGATCGGAGTCGACTCGCTCGATCTGGAGTCGACTCGGCTGTTACTGGAGTTGACTCATGCTTCACTGGAGACGACTCGCCCACTGTTCAGAATTTGAATTAAAGTGCTGTCCCGTTTTGGAGTCGACTCGGCCAAACTTGGAGTCGACTCGCCAGTATCCGGAGATGACTCGGCCCTCTGGAGACGGCTCGTTCTCAGGATTCCAGAGATCTATTTTTCTGTATTTCTTTCTCGAGTCGACTCGAATTATCTTGGAGTCGACTTGGCTCTCAGAACCCAAAAACTGATCTTCTGCCTTTGGAGTTGAACTGCCTCGGAGTCGACTCGGATCATCTTGGAGTCGACTCGGCTCTCAAAGCCCGTAGTTGGTTCTCTGACTATTAGTCTTGCTTTCCTCTGAGAGTCGACTAAGATGAGATAAATATGCATCGGATTGATTGTTGAAGGATCTATTACAAAGTACAATTCTACTTATTTATACTAATAGATAGTGTATACACACTTTGATGATTGCTCTCATGTCTGGCCTCTATTCTTAGCAATTCTAGTAACTAGCGCTACGTATGCCTCATTATGCACGCTCCTTAGTATAGTTGCTCCACAACTGTTAGACAGATAATCATGTATTTTTTTGGCTAAGATGCAGTTTTATATTTGAGGCTATCCTTCAAAATGTTTTAGTCATCTTAGTCTACTTCTACATATCGTAGCTAATTATAGCCAAGTCCTAGGCCTTCGGTTTGTTTTTGACCTAACTCTTCTCCTTCGATCTGTGCATCCACACATGTTGAATTTTATTGTAATCAAACTTTACTCAATTTAGTAAGGGCCATGTGATGGATTTTATCAAATCTGATTTACGTCGCGCTTGCTCTTAACCATCAGCTGGATTGTTGAGATAGGGTATAAATATCCCTCTTGTGCAACTTCACTGTGAGATCATCTCTAAGGTACAATAAATTCAGCTTAGTCCTCCTATCATGACATCATTGTGTGAAGATCTGATCCAATTAACTCTCCTTTATTATCCAAAAAGAAAAGATAGAAAAATTGAGAGCGGAACAGAGTGGAAAAATAAGTGGGCAAGTGGAAGTTCTCTATCTGATAAGTAGTTGTACAAGGCTTGTCTCAGGTGTGATATGTTGTGCTCAAGTTCGAAGATTTAGAGCCTTTTTATAGCCTCAGCTTAGGTAACCACAGGAGAGGCCCATAAAGACCTCAGCAGCTCTCTCAATAAAGACCTTAATGGTTTATGGACGGTAAGTTAGAAGTGATCGCACTCAAAGGCTACAGTATAAATTATGCAGCTGCAGAAAGAATGAGTTTAATATTTGCTCATAAAAAATGAATCAGTTCAATCATGCAATGAGATCTCAACTGTCTGCGGCCAGAGAGGCCTTCAAAGCTATCACCAAATCAATCCGATGATCGATTTCTCTTTTTGGTAGCAATTGCTTGGGTAATTTGGGGGGCATCACATCGTCGAATTCAGTGAGAACACCCTTGATGGGTGCTGGAATCTCCTCTCCTTCCAGTAGGCCTTCCTGCTGAAGGGACGCAATATATGTTGGAAGTCCCCTTCTCAGCCCCTTAGCAAGTTGCATCGCCAATAGGACTCACTGCGGAGTCCCTTTAATTCGCTTTCCTGGAACTATGCACGCTCTACTCGAATTCAAGACTACTACCACATCTGAATCCGGCTTTACCATGGCTTGTAGCTGGGCAAGCAAAAGACATACCGATGACAACCTCGTAGTCGTCGATTGGGGCGACCACCAATGTCACCCGTCCGGTCCATGTGCCCAATTGGATCTCAACATCCTTCGACGTTCCGCTTGTAGCTACCTCTATGGAGTTGACCGCTTCGAACGTGTGTTCATCATGTTCAATCTTCAGATTGAGTCTCTTTGCCGTAGCTAAGTTTACGAAGAAGTCAGTGGCACCCGTATCAATGAGTGCCTGGAAGGTGTGACCACCAATGCTGATAGGTGCATAGAGTAGGCCTCGTGGCCCCTTGGCCTTTAGGGCGTTGAGACTGAGTGAGCCCATCCTTTGGTCGGTCTCTTGCTTCTCCTCCATCGCCATAGATGCTATCTTGCCCCTCAATGGACAGTCCTTCACCTTGTACGGTCCATTGCAAATATAGCATGAGATAGTGCTGGTACCTTGCGCCACCCCTTTTCCCTTCGCTTGGGAAGCCCCTCCACTCGAGGAGCCCGGATTCGAGCCTTTTACACCTCCCTTGTAACCTGATTTCGCTCCCCCACCTTTGCCCTATTTCGATGCTTGGGCTTTGGGAGCTGTGGGTTGAGTCTTGAACTCGATGAGAGCCTCCGCTTGAGATACCGCCTTGTTCAAACTCTGGACTCCTCTTCGCTGCAATTCCATCTTAGCCCACGGTTTGAGCCCGTCAAGGAAGGTGAAGAGACAGTCCTCGTTGCTGAGGTCTAGTACCTCCAACAACAATTTGCTGAACTCTCGCACATACTCACGCACATCACCCTTTTGCATGAGTCGCCGCAGTTGTGCTCGAGCATCATCCTTAGCGAACGCGGGGAAGAATTGCTTCCGAAGACCAGTTTGGAACTGTATCCAAGTGGTGATTGGAACAACCCCTCGATTCACATCATCAGCCCAACGTCGCCACCAAAGCATCGCCACGTCCTTCAAGAACAAGGCCGCCGTGCTCATCTTCATGGCTTCCTCCCTTACGCCGGTAACCTGCAGGTATTGTTCCACAGCGAAAAGGACGTTATCCACCTCCTTCGTGGACCGCCGTCCGCAGAACTCCTGTGGCTTGGGCACATCAAGCTTGTGCAGAGGGTGCGTAGCCTCTCTTGCGACCTCCATTGTCAATGGAGAAGAGGACACGCCCGTGGTGGTACCTTCCTTTAAAAGGTAAACCACCTGATTTTGGAGAGCTTTCACCATGGTCTCCAACTCCCCGTTATGACGCAGCACTTCCTTATAGCGCTGCTCCATATCGAAGAAAATCTGGTTCAGCTAAGCGGCGATCTCACCTCGGAGGGTTGCATCCCTACCCTCAAGGTCCTCCATCCGCTCTTCAACCCTAGCTATTTGGGCCTCACACCTCGGTAATCGATTTTCGGCGGAGATAACCGAAGATGCAATGCGTAACCCATGCAGGAAATCATCAACTGGATGTGTTCCACCCATCGCCGTACCTCTTCCTAAGGCTGGATTGGGATCCATGATCGAGGATAATGCATCCCTAGTTCCCACCATGGAAGCTGCCGTAGAGGTCGTCTCCTTCATTTCTGGTATGGCTCTGATACCAAGTGTCACGTACGAAGGGATCTCAGAGCGGATCCCAACAACATGCGGCTCGGTCTACCGAAGAGAACCGATCAGCCTTCCTGGCATGGGAACCTAGTCTCTATGACTTAGGTCACGCCTAACAACAATAATGCAGCGAAGCACGACACCAGAAAATACCACGAAGGAGAAGGAGAAATACAGGGGAAGAGAACTTCATTGAATAACCACTCAACTGATTACAATAAGCTCTCCTGGTCTCTCCAGATCTACCTGATACCAGCCCCTCCCCTTTGAGGATCCTCTTATAGAGGAGCAACCTCGAATTACAAATCCCTCATGAACTCCACTTCCTTTTTACAAGATAAGGATCAATCTTAGATAAGATGGGAAAACCCCCCATTCCCACAGGATTCTGCGCAGTCAGATGAACCGGCCATGTTCGTGCCCCAAACGAACTCGGATTACCACGAAATTGGATTCGTTGGATTCGAGACAAAAAATACTTATGGCTGGTATATTTCCAGCTTTGAACAGACTTCTATAGAGTTCCCCTAAATGCCCCTCAATGTGAGAATGCGTAGAAACAGCGTTACAACCACATTTTCTAACCATGCATCTTTCAGTTATGAAAACATGTTAAAACATGTCCCTTGCCTAAATGAAGAGAGATTTAATGAGACAAGAGGAGAACTGTGTATTTGTGACCCATTTGATTAAAACTATAGTACAAACATTTGTTTAGTTGAATACTTACATGATTAATTCCGATTATTCTTATTGATTAAATCATATTCGGAGAATCTTAAGCTGAAAATTTGAGTCTTGACTAATGAGGAGATGACTCATGGTAATGAGGAGTCGACTCATGAAGTGCGGAGGAGAGTCTGCATCATATAAAGGTCTGAAACAACTCTGTCTCAAGTAGAAGAGATGACTCACCCAAGTCCGGAGTTGACCACCGGCCTTACTTGAGTCGACTCATCAAACAAATGAGTCGACCATCGCTGTTCTGAAATAGCTTTCTCCCGAAACATTATTCACTTAGTCAAGAGTCGACTCCTGTTCCACAAAACGTTTCATTCATTCCAAAATTTCCCTTTCCATCGTCTTTCTTTCCGAAATCCAAAAACCCTAAAACCCCAATGTGGTCTCGGCCAGTCCTTCATGGCTCCTAGGAAGCAAATCTGATGACCCAAAGATTGATTTAAAGATTGATTTTGATGATCAGAAAACCTTGAAGTATAATTACTAATGTTTGTGTTGTAAGAAGAAAAATAATTTGTTTTGCAAGGAACATAGCAAGTTGAAAAAATACAAAAAGATCTCAAAAGCTCTCAAGAAAAGTTGGAAGAAAGCTACACTTCATTGGCCCAAGATTCAAGTTTAAAGGATTCAAGTTGGAGGGCAAATTCAAAGAAAGATTCAAAATAATAGTCCTCGAGTCGACTCCTGGAAGTTTAGAGTCGACTCTGGCACTCTGAAGTTTCAAGGAACAGTGCTCGAGTCGACTCCGAGACTCTGCGAGTCGACTCCGACTGAGAACAGATAAAAAGACAGAGAGTTGATTTTCAACGCTACAGTGCTCGAGTCGACTCCCAGCAGAGTCGACTCCTGCTTCAGCCGAGTCGACTCGAACACGCTGGGAGGCATAATGGCTAGTTTTTTCTCAACTCCAACGGCTCTATTTTTGTCTCTAACGGCTAGATCTTTGTTCCCACGCCATCCAAAAAAACCAACTGGATTTGATTGTGAACCCGGAAAAACAATCGGATGGTTCTAGTCGGTGAGCCTGTGAAAACCGACCGAGTTCGTTGTGATCTCGTGAAAACAACAAGTTAGGTTGTGAGCTTGTAAAACAACCGGCTGTAATCTGAAGGATTATAGTGAAATTCCCAAGAGGTCTTGGGGAGTGGATGTAGGTGCTGGGGTGCACCGAATCACTATATGTTTGTTGTATTTGTGATGCTTTCTGTCATTGTCTAACTTTCTCACTTACTTACTTAGATAAATTGCTTGCTTAACTCTTATCTGCGCATCCTTTAGTTGCGAACATATTCAATTTACTTAATCAAGTCTCATTCAATAAAACTGCATTAAGACTCATTGTATTGAATTGCATGCTTGGGCAAACTTAGACTAATCTTTTATTGAGTCCGCTGCTTAATAGTTTTAATCTTAATAAGATTAAAATTAAACTGTTGCTAAGTTTAAATTCCACTGTGCATCTATACAACTTAGCATAATTAATTGAAAAGTTTTAGAAGTAGTATAAAAGTTTTAAAAGATCCAATTCACCCCCCATCTTGGGTTGTATCTACTGGGCAACAAAATCACAAATGGTTTCAAGAGAAAGCAACCAATCATGCAACAAGAAAGAAGATCTAAAGCACGATTGGACAGAACGGTGGAACCTACAAATCCGTCACCATCTCAACAAGAATCCATTCCATCCTCACCCATTCCGTCACCACTTTCTCCCATTCCTAGACTTATATCGTTCACCACATTGTCCATCCAAATGGTGTCTACCGGTAGAAAGGTAGATTTCCAGTTTTTAGAGCCACATTGGGACAAATCTAAAAGAAATGGGATGGGAGTATATATATGTTCACTGGACCTTCTGACCTACCCCGACATGGTTAAAGAGTTCTATGGCAATTTTAGGCACGGCCTAGCTCAGATTTTGTCAAAGGTCAGGGACGTTCCTATCCTAATTGTTGTGGGATGGGATTCCCAGTTTAGTCCCACATCGGATAATCAGCGGAAAGGTCTGTGCCTTAAATGGGGGGCTCAATAACCTCTTCTTACCGAGGCGCCTTTTGGGGACAAAACCGTGAGGGACGCCCAATCCCTCCGTACGAGCTCCGCGCCTGCGGGTGGGTGCGCACCCCGTGCGAGCTCCGCGCCCACGGAGCCCAGAGCGGACAATACCTCGGTGGGGACGCATTCGCTTTCCCTGCTCGGCCGGTGTGCGGGCTGTTGCCGGGGTGAAAATTTCGCAACAGATGGCGTTAGAAGGAGGGCCCCGCCCACGCACAGACCTTCCCACTGGGGGGGCTGTGTTGTGGGATGGGGTTCCCAGTTTAGTCCCACATCGGTTAATCAGCGGAAGGTCTGTGCCTTAAATGGGGGGCTCAATAACCTCTTCTTACCGAGGGGTCTTTTGGGGACAAAACCGTGAGGGACGCCCAAGCCCTCCGTACGAGCTCCGCGCCTGCAGGTGGGTGCGCACCCCGTGCGAGCTCCGCGCCCACGGGGCCCAGAGCGGACAATACCTCGGTGGGGACGCATTCGCTTTCCCTGCTCGGCCGGTGTGCGGGCTGTTGCCTGGGTGAAAATCTCGCAACACTAATCACAAAAGAAATTTTGGGAAATGCAATTAGGGCACCAACTGATGGAGAGAATTTAGAAGAGCTGGAGGATAGAACTGAAGGACTAAAGTTGATTCTATCCAAGGATGAAGTTGCTAAAGAAGAAGAAATCAAGGCCAATAAACTGAATGCTGAGATGAGGCTACTTCATCACATTATCTGTCGGATTTTGTTCCCCAAAACTGGTCGATATGATCATGTGTCAGAGAGAGATATACTGGTAATGCATCATCTGCTTAAAGGCCAACCACTAAACCTCCCTGCCATGATGAGGAAGCATATGGCAGATCTTGGATAGAGAAAGGGAGCATCACTCCCTTATGGTATGGTTCTATCCCTTATTTTTATTAGATTTGATTTTAGTGGAAGCTAAAATGGAGCTCAAACACACTGACATTTATAGTGAAAAGTCACTGATAAGAATAGGGTTTGTCAAAGCCAATGACAAGTGGGCACATAAAGGAGAAGACAAGGAAAAAGGAACAAGGACATAGACACAAAGGCCAGCTGATTCAAGACAAACTAGTGCAGGACCTTCACAGAGAGTACCCAGCACTAGTGCGCATGGAGAAAGGCCACCTGCTTAGTCCCTAAGGCTAGAAAGAGACCAACTAAGATTTATAGGAAATCACATACTATAAGGTCTTTTTCATTCTGGAATCTGTTGGGATTAAGTCAATAATCTGACTGTGATGGTGAAAGAAGTGAAGACTGAATTAGAAAGTTTGAGGACACTTGCTGCTGCCCAACAGAGAAGACTTGGTGTTATTGAAGAACATACTAGGCAACAAGGAAATGAACTCCAAGCATCACTACAGCAAGCTAAGGAAAAAGGCTCTCAGCTGACTGCTTCACTCTCCACTATAGATTCTAAAGTTAGTCAACTGCTAGCAGATAGGAAGCCCGATCAGCCTAGACCATCATCTTAGGCCTAGCTCCCTTAGCCTAGATCTATTTGAATGTCAAAAGATCTTCACATCTTTTGTATTTCATTCTAGACAATCATCTACTTGTTATATGAACACTTTGGTTGTAAATTGCACTGTTATCAATGAAATACATGTTTCATTAGCTATGACTTCAGTACAATTATTATATCTTAATTGTCTCCAACTGCCTATATTCAACTGCTCTATTTCTAAAATCAAAAAATCAGATACATTCTCAAAGTCAACATGCTGATAAAATGACCTAATACTTGTTAAAAGAAGCTCTGATACATGTATAATTTAAAAGGTGCTCTGATACATTTAATCTTCTGATACACTTACAAAACAAAAGCTTTGATACAGTAATAAATTAGCTCTGAAACATTCACAACTTGCTTTTGGTATGATAAGCTATGTTGATATATTTAAAAGACCGCTATATCTTTCACTCAAAAAGCTCTAATCTTGTTAAGTCAAATTGCTCTAAAAATGTTGGCACTGAAACTCTATTTCAGTATTAAATTCAATTATTCTCCTTAACTCTTGATGCTTCAATCATGATCTATAAATAGAAAATTTTCTAACCCCTCACCATTTTGTTGATGACAAAAAGGGGGAAGTAAAAGAATTTCATAAATTTTAAATTGGGGAGAAGTAAAAGAATTTCAAGAAAGGGAAAGAAGTACCAGAACTTCAAACAGGGGAGAGACACTGCTTTGAAGACTATCCTATTGAAGAAAATCGATAAATGACAAGAGATAGGGGGAGAAGCATAATTTGATTAATCATAATATAAAGGGGGAGATTCTATCATAAACATATTTTTTTGAAAGTTTTAAGAATCAATAATGCACATATTATGAATATTTCCTTGCTCTGAATGTTATTGCAAAACATGCTCTCACACTAAACTTTATTGAATATTTTGAACTTTCTAAATATCCTTTTTGCTCTGAACTATATAGCAAAAATACTCTGAAAATTATTGCTAAATTTTTTTAGACTCAATAGTTTTGTCATCATCAAAAAGGGGGAGATTGTTAATCCTAAAGGATGTATTTTGATGATCACGAAAATAATTGAGTTAAATGTGTACTCTAATGATGTTGGCTCAAATGTGAAGGGATAGATCTCTAGACGAAAGTTGCACCTACAAACTCCAAAGAATCAAGAAAAACAAAATCAAGAAACATGAAAAACTCCGTTTGTAAACTGAGTGAGCCGACCCTTGTGTTTAAAGAGTCGACCCTTATGTAGTTCAAGAGAAACAGAGAAGAAACACCGCCTGGGACCAAGTACATGAGCCGACTCTCGTGCTTGCAGAGGCGATTCAATTTATACATGAGCCGACCCCTGACATTATTGAGTCGACCCTTAGGGGAGCGCAGGTAACCTATGAGCACTAAAGGAATGAGACGACTCTTGTGTTTGATGAGCCGACCCAATATCTACATGTGCCGACTCCCAACATTGTTGAGTCGACCCTTGGGGGAGTGCAGGTAACCTATGAGCACTAAAAGAATGAGGCGACTCTTGTGTTTGATGAGCCGACCCAACATCTACATGAGCCGACTACCAACATTGACGAGTCGACCCTAGAAGCAAACACAGAAACATTATATGGATTGAAGGAAAGAGCCGACTCCTAAAATCAGTGAGCCGTTTTTCTTTGTACACGGGACGACCCCCAAACCTGGTGAGTCGACCCATGGCATCCTGACAGCTCCAACGGCTATTTTATTAGTACTTCTTCTAGGTGAACAACGGATAGTTTCTTGGTGTGATGGGTATCCAGTACTTCCTAAAAAGCTTACAGTCCATAAATTCAAAGGAACACTTTGGTTGTAAATTGCACTGTTATCAATGAAATACATGTTTCATTAGCTATGACTTCAGTACAATTATTATATCTTAATTGTCTCCAACTGCCTATATTCAACTGCTCTATTTCTAAAATCAAAAAATCAGATACATTCTCAAAGTCAACATGCTGATAAAATGACCTAATACTTGTTAAAAGAAGCTCTGATACATGTATAATTAAAAGGTGCTCTGATACATTTAATCTTCTGATACACTTACAAAACAAAAGCTTTGATACAGTAATAAATTAGCTCTGAAACATTCACAACTTGCTTTTGGTATGATAAGCTATGTTGATATATTTAAAAGACCGCTATATCTTTCACTCAAAAAGCTCTAATCTTGTTAAGTCAAATTGCTCTAAAAATGTTGGCACTGAAACTCTATTTCAGTATTAAATTCAATTATTCTCCTTAACTCTTGATGCTTCAATCATGATCTATAAATAGAAAATTTTCTAACCCCTCACCATTTTGTTGATGACAAAAAGGGGGAAGTAAAAGAATTTCATAAATTTTAAATTGGGGAGAAGTAAAAGAATTTCAAGAAAGGGAAAGAAGTACCAGAACTTCAAACAGGGGAGAGACACTGCTTTGAAGACTATCCTATTGAAGAAAATCGATAAATGACAAGAGATAGGGGGAGAAGCATAATTTGATTAATCATAATATAAAGGGGGAGATTCTATCATAAACATATTTTTTTTGAAAGTTTTAAGAATCAATAATGCACATATTATGAATATTTCCTTGCTCTGAATGTTATTGCAAAACATGCTCTCACACTAAACTTTATTGAATATTTTGAACTTTCTAAATATCCTTTTTGCTCTGAACTATATAGCAAAAATACTCTGAAAATTATTGCTAAATTTTTTTAGACTCAATAGTTTTGTCATCATCAAAAAGGGGGAGATTGTTAATCCTAAAGGATGTATTTTGATGATCACGAAAATAATTGAGTTAAATGTGTACTCTAATGATGTTGGCTCAAATGTGAAGGGATAGATCTCTAGACGAAAGTTGCACCTACAAACTCCAAAGAATCAAGAAAAACAAAATCAAGAAACATGAAAAACTCCGTTTGTAAACTGAGTGAGCCGACCCTTGTGTTTAAAGAGTCGACCCTTATGTAGTTCAAGAGAAACAGAGAAGAAACACCGCCTGGGACCAAGTACATGAGCCGACTCTCGTGCTTGCAGAGGCGATTCAATTTATACATGAGCCGACCCCTGACATTATTGAGTCGACCCTTAGGGGAGCGCAGGTAACCTATGAGCACTAAAGGAATGAGACGACTCTTGTGTTTGATGAGCCGACCCAATATCTACATGTGCCGACTCCCAACATTGTTGAGTCGACCCTTGGGGGAGTGCAGGTAACCTATGAGCACTAAAAGAATGAGGCGACTCTTGTGTTTGATGAGCCGACCCAACATCTACATGAGCCGACTACCAACATTGACGAGTCGACCCTAGAAGCAAACACAGAAACATTATATGGATTGAAGGAAAGAGCCGACTCCTAAAATCAGTGAGCCGTTTTTCTTTGTACACGGGACGACCCCCAAACCTGGTGAGTCGACCCATGGCATCCTGACAGCTCCAACGGCTATTTTATTAGTACTTCTTCTAGGTGAACAACGGATAGTTTCTTGGTGTGATGGGTATCCAGTACTTCCTAAAAAGCTTACAGTCCATAAATTCAAAGGAACACCAGAGAAGAAAAGTGAGAAAAGAGAACAACAAAAGAGAGAATCCAAAAAACTCAAAATCCAAGCTTCCAAAGTTCATATCCTCACAAGAGAGCTTTCAAAGAGAAAAACCATTTTGTGAGAAAATCAGTTGGGATATTCCACAGAAAAGTACTGCTGTGCAATCAAGCTTCTCGTCTGCATCCAACGACCATCTTCAAAGCTTCTGATCCATCTTTATTGATTTCACTTATATTTGAAGCTTTGCTTACTTTGTTACAACATTTATTTTCTTGCTTTAAACTTTGTTGTATCAGTGTCCATTAAATCCAAAACTGATAAAGGTTCTTTCAAACCTTAATTGAAAGTTGTTGAATCAGGGGATTCAACAAGGTTAAGGTTGTGGTTGGTGAGCCTGTGAAAACTGACTGGGTTGTTTGGAAACCCGAAAAACAATCGTGTAACGTTTTGGTTGATGAGCCTGTGAAAACCGACTGGGTTGTTTGTGAACCCGAAAAACAAATGGATAGGTTGTAGTTAGTGATCCTGTGAAAACCGACTGGGTTCGTTGTGATCCCGGAAAAACAGCGAGTTCGGTTGTGAGCTGAAAAAACAGCCGTACTGTGATATGGGTGGTTATAGTAAAATTTTTAAGAGTTTTGGGGAGTGGATGTAGGTGTGGGTTACACCAAACCACTATAAAATTTTTTGTATTTGTGTGTGCTTTTTTTCTCTTTACACTATTGCACTTCAACTTCTGCTTTTATTCATTCACTGCTTAAAGCACATTATATTCTCAAGTTGAAATCATAGTTTATCCGCTGCTTAAAGCATCTTAGGAATGGCAAGTTATTATCAAAAATTTGTTGAAAGATTTTCTTGTATTACTATACCCCTATCTCGTTTGACCCAAAAGTCAGTAAAGTTTGATTGGATGGAAGATTGTGAACAAAGCTTTTAGGAGTTGAAAACACGGCTGGTGACAGCCCAATGTTGACAATTCCATATGGAATAGGAGGTTTCACCATCTACGTGGATGCATCTCATAAGAGACTTGGTTGTATCTTGATGCAGAATGGAAAAGTAATAGCTTATACTTCTAGATAGTTCAAGTCATATTAGCTGAACTACCCTAAAAGTTAGCAGGTGTGGTTTTTTCTCTAAAAATATGGAGGTACTATTTTTATGGAGAGCATTCTGAGGAACTATATCTTTACTCAAAAGGAGATGAACCTGAGGTAAAGAAGATGGTTGGAGCTACTAAAGGATTATGACTTGATTATCAATTATAAGCCAAGAAAGTCAAATGTTGTAGCTGATGCTTTGAGCAAAAAATTTTCGGATGAATTGGTGGTTCTGATTACTACACAAAAATATATTTTATTAGATTTAGAAAGATTTGGGATTGAGGTACGACTATATGATCCTAAGATTCAGCTTGCACTCTCACGTTGCAGCTTACCTTAATTGAGGGAATAAAGTTGTCTTAAAAAGAGGACTCAAAGTTATAGAAGATTAGAGAAGTTGTAGAATCTTGTATCCAATCATAATTTTGGATACATGAGGATAGTTGTTTGAGGCTTGGTAGTAGGGGGTGTATGCCGAAAGTTCCAGAATTAAAAAAGAAATTCTTGATGAGGCTCACAATTCAGGTTATACAGTGCACCCAGGAGGCACTAAGATATACCGAGAAAAATTTCTGGTGGACTGGCATGAGAAGAGATATCACTCAATATGTTGCTCAGTGTTTAGTTTGTTAGCAGGTAAAGGCTGAGCATCAAAGATCTACTAGACCATTGTAGTCTCTTCTAAAAATTAAATTGCTAGAAGAGCACTTTAGAAGAGAGAAATAATAGTAGTAGAGAACGAGAGAATAGTTGGTTTGGTGTGGTGAGAATGAGGGAGGAAAGGGGTATTTATAGGACTCCAAATATTTTTTTCCCAAAATACCCCTCAAATTAGCCGTTTTTGGACTATTGGGAGGGGTATTGTTGCCCAAGAAGACAACCCAAGAGGAGGGGGGGGGGGGGGGTGAATTGGGTTATGACTTAAATCTCGACCAATTAAAAAACTATGTTTGATGATTACTAATTCTATTTCAAGTATTCAGGTTAAGCAATTTAAATGCAGTGAATGAGTAGAGAAAGTGCAAGAGACAAAGCAGCAACCAACACAAACACAAGCAGTTTTATAGTGGTTCGGAGCTAACCCTTGCTCCTACGTCCACTTCCTAAGCTACACTTGGGAGTTCACAGGCTCACCGACTAGAACCACCCGATTGTTTTTCCGGGATCACAATCGAACCCTTACACCATTGGTTTTACCCTCGGCTCACCAACAAACCTTACAACCCTTGATTCAATCCTCTGATTGAATCAAGTAAGAAAATAGTTTGGGAAAATTACACGGAAAGCTTCTTAATAAGCAAATATTAAATAATATGAAAAGAGTGAAGTTAGAAGCCCTCAAACAGATTTTGAAAGTGGAAGAAGGGGCTTCTCGAATTCAGAGTCTCCTCTCTGAATGCGCTAAAGACTTGATGTCAGAAGGAGAGCCTTGAATGCGAAGGAAAGAGAATGTAGGATGGAGTCAATGCGCTTCTTCCTTCTTTTCCTTGTATTTACTCTTGAGAGCCTTTGGTAGGTGGAAATCACTTTTTCTTTGAATGGAATCTCTCTCTTAATGTCTATTACTGTTCACTCTGGCTATTTAAGCAGTCCACTTTGAAAACTAGCCGTTAGACACCAATTTGTGGCCGTTCTGCACAATCTGCAATTCCTGACAATGTGTCCGTTGGGATCGGAGTCGACTCGCTCGATCTGGAGTCGACTCGGCTGTTGCTGGAGTCGACTCATGCTTCACTGGAGACGACTCGCCTACTGTTCAGGATTTGAATTAAAGTGTTGTCTCGTTCGGGAGTCAACTCGGCCAAACTTGGAGTCGACTCGCCAGTATCCGGAGATGACTCGGCCCTCTGGAGACGACTCGTTCTCAGGATTCCAGAGATCTATTTTTCCGTATTTCTTTCTCGAGTCGACTCGAATTATCTTGGAGTCGACTCGGCTCTCAGAACCCAAAAACTGATCTTTTGTCTTTGGAGTTGAACTGCCTCGGAGTCGACTCGGCTCTCAGAGCCCGAAGTTGGTTCTCTGACTATTAGTCTTGCTTTCCTCTGAGAGTTGACTCTTGCTTGTTTAGGAGTCGACTTCCCAACCGTTGGAGTCGACTCGAATTCTTCCGGAGTCGACTCGGTAACAGGGTTCAGAAACTACTTCTTTGTCTTTCGGCCTGTTACTCCTTGGAGTTGACTCGGAACTGTCGGGAGTCGACTCGAAGCCGTTGGAGTCGACTCGGTGACAGGGTCTGAGATTCATCTTTCTGTCCTGCTGTTTGTTCTCAGTCGGAGTCGACTCGCAGTGTGCCGGAGTCGACTCGAGCTTGTGCCAGAACATCTGAAACACTTGGAGTCGACTCGTAGTCCTCCAGAGTCGACTCGAGTTTCAGCCTTTGACTCAAGCTGATTTTCACATTCACTCAAAAGAAGATTCTCACAAATTTTGCCTGAGATACTAGATTGAATTCATTAGTATTACATAAAATATACTCAAATGCTTTGGTCTCATCAAAATCAAATTGGGGTATTATCAATCACTCCACAATCTCCCCCTTTTTGATGATGACAAAACATTGAGTATTTGATGAGAGAAATCCCCATCTAAAAAGATGATTCATAATAAAATTTTGAAATGAATTCAAATGTCTAGTTATTTTAATCTATCCAGAATTGAAAGGTATGAATCAGTAAATCCTGAAATTAAAGCTCCCCCTTTCATTTGGAATTATATAAGCCTTCATATCATGCAATCAATTGTTTGGCTTATATGTGTTTAATGAATTTGCTTTCTTAAGATTTCAGATTCTCTCCCTCAACATATGCATTCAATTTTGTTTAGATTTTCTGAATTTTCTTTTAATGTCTTGAATCTTTTTAGCTTAAATTCTTACTTTCAGAGGAAAAATCTGACAATTTGTTCTAGAGTATGATTCAACTAATCTCCGAATATCCTTGAATAGATTCTGGAGATTACTCCTTGAGGAGCCCCAACAGAGAGATAATGAGCCTTGAGGTATCGAATCCACTTAGAACAAATTACATAGTAGTAGTTGATCCCGTAGAGGAAAGGGTGAATCGAGAGATCAGCTACGTCTTGGTAAACAAGAATGAAAGCAGCGCCGAACTCAACGGTAGAGTACTCGGCTTTTAAGTGCGACTTTTGCTTTAAGGATTTCTTTTTTTGTGATTCCCTTTACATTTCAATTCATCATATTTTCTCCCCCTTTTTGTGATCATAGCAAAAAGACAGAAACCATACAAGTATAGAAGCACAAGTGCACAGTCTTGAAAAAGAAATGTCTACTCATTGTATTGATGTTCATTTAAATACAATTGTAAATACATCAGACAAGTGTAAAAACAAATACATCATAAAGTGCTGCACTAGGGTTTCTTGGAGGATGTGGCTCCCGAACTTAGTCTTGTATGTTTCAAGACCAAGCTGAGCCCCTCTGAGACATTCCCTAGCTGAGCTATGATCTCCGAGGTGGCCCTAGTCTGGATCGAGGTAAGCTCGGTCACACTCTCCTAGAGGGTGTCCAACTTGGAGATCAATGCATTGGCTAACCGCTCTGCACCCTGACTCTGACTGCCTAGATCATGTCGGATGTCGTCTTGCATCTTCCTCGTGTCGTCCTTGACGTCACTCATGTTCCAGTATTGAGCTTGAATTAGGCTTCGCACATTGGATATTTCCTCCTTCAGGTGTGCAGTCATCTCTGTCACGGCTGCCAAGGAGGAAACTACCTTGGTGGAGGGAGCAGTCTGAGGACCTCGGAGCTTCCTCAGCAGGTCATCCCTCAGTTCCCTCACTATTTCCTGCCGCAACTCTCGGAGCTGCTCAGAAGATATCCGAACCTCTAGAAGCTGCTGTTGAAAAGGTGGTGCAGTCGAGGGTCCGGCTGAAGTGGATGGGAAAGATGGACCAGAAGTGGAAGAAAAGGTGGGAAGATCTGTATAGTGCTCCTGGTCATGGTCAGGGCTAGGGGAGTGATGAGTGGTAGGGTCAGATGGTGTGGAAGTGGATGGTCTCCGTGCCTAGACTCCCTCAACTCTATGAAAGCCCATACGATGGAGAGTCCCCTCACCCATGCGATCTGTGTGACGCAGTGAGCGAGAGGGTTCCCCCTCAGGAATAGGGACCTCTAACTCCCTAAAGATAAGAGTGAATAGCATACCATATGGGAGACTCAACCTAGGTTTATCTAGGGGTTCACAGATATACTTGTAGATGAGTTTAGGGAAGTTGATAGGAGTGTCCTGGAGTATGTGGAACATCAAGGCTAGGTCCCTCTCAGAGATAAAGTCAAATCGGCCAGTTTTTGGAAAGAGAGTCCTAGAAATGATACTGAGGAGGAGCCGCATTTCAGCTGAAAGCTGATTTGCAGACACTTCCTCTATAGGGGACTGAGGGGGTCTCTCTAACACTGCCGTAAGGGCCTCAGTCCTATCAAGGGGGTGACTAGGAAAGATCCCTTCCTGGGAGAGATGGAGGACTCGAGCAATGAAGTCCTCCGAGATGAATACAGGGACACCCGCTACGGTTCCCTGGATACCACCACTACTTCGGGCTACAGTCCCATAGAATTTCCTAACTAACTCCGGGTAAGTAGGGAGGTCTAAGGAACAGAATAACTCTAACCCTTGAGCCCTGAGACGATGCCCTAGGGTGAACCTTTCCCGGGAGACAAGTCAAAGTCGACTTTCCTCCCGGTGGAGACTGCCCTCCTGGCGCACGGACGCGAGGGAACCGACCGAGGCGGGGAAGGAACCGGAGGTGGTGGCCTCGCGGGTTCGTTCTGAGCCTTTGACCGTCGCTCGGCGCCGCTCGCGGAGAGAGGTCTCTTCCGGCTTGGGACAACGGCTTTCCTAGGCATTTTTGACCTAAACACAGGGGAAGGACAAGAAAAATGGAAGAAAACTCGACGGAGATGACCTAAAATGGGTCGGAGACGAGGTCGGAGACGGCTCTAGGGCTTTTGAACAGTGGCGACTGAAAATAGAAGTAAAGAGAAAAACATTCTGCTTAGGGTTAAAAATCAGATTCCCGACCTCGAGTCGACTCCGGTAAGTCGCGAGTCGACTCGACCTCGAGTCGACTCCTAAATATGCGCGAGTCGACTCGCCCACGAGCCGACTCTAAATTCTTTTCGAGTCAACTCGAACTCTGGCACATAACCAAAAAACTTGTCATTTCCGTGCCAAAAGAGAGAGAGTTATGGAACTATCTAAGATTTAAGAACTGATTTGATGATCATAGATAAGAAGTCCTATGTCCAACATAAACTAATCATCAAAATCAATAAATTAGAGGAGAGTATCACTAGAATGGATCAATCACTCCTAACCCTCTTCTAAGCATACAAAATCGATCTTCACTCAAAGGTTTTGTGAAGATATCAGCAAGTTGATCATCAGTACAAACAAATTGAAGTGTCACATCACCATTCAGAACATGATCTCTTATGAAGTGATGTCTTATCTCAATGTGTTTAGTTCTTGAATGTTGAATTGGATTTTTAGTTAGATTAATGGCACTTGTATTATCACAGTTAATGGGAATTTTATCTTGTTTAATGCCATAATCTTCAAGTTGTTGTTTAATCCACAAGATTTGAGCACAACAACTCCCGGCAGCTACATATTCGGCTTCAGCCGTAGATAGTGCAACCAAGTTTTGTTTCTTGCTAAACCAAGAGATTAAGTTTTTTTCTAAGAATTGACATGACCCGCTGGTGCTTTTTCTATCAAGTTTACAACCAGCGAAGTCTGAATCAGTGTACCCTATTAAGTTTATGCTTGATTCTTTAGAGTACCATAAACCTATGTTTTTTGTTCCTATTAGGTATTTAAAGATTCTCTTAAAAGCAATTAAATGTGATTCCTTAGGATTAGATTGATATCTAGCACACATGCATACACTAAACATGATATCAGGTCTACTTGCAGTAAGATATAATAAAGATCTTATCATACCTCTATACATCTTTTGATCTACTGATTTACCTGATTCATCTTTGTCTAGTTTGCATGATGAACTCATGGGTGTGCTGATTGATTTGTTTCCTTCCATATCAAACTTCTTAAGCATCTCCTTGATGTATTTTGCTTGACAGATGAAGATGCCTTCTTTAGATTGTTTGATTTGGAGCCCAAGGAAATAGTTCAGCTCTCCCATCATGCTCATTTCAAATTCACTCTGCATTAAGTCAGCAAATTCTTCACAGAGGCGATTGTTAGTAGCACCAAAAATAATATCATCTACATAAATCTGTACTACTAACATATCTTTGTTTTTCTTCTTTAAGAACAGTGTTGTATCAACGTTCCCTCCAGAGAATTCATGGTCTAATAGAAATTTGCTAAGTCTTTCATACCATGCTCTAGGAGCTTGTTTCAGACCATAAAGTGCTTTGTTTAGTTTAGAAACATGATTGGGGTATTGATGATTTTCAAAATCAGGAGGTTGTTCTACATACACCTCCTCATTAATATACCCATTCAAAAAGGCACTTTTTACATCCATTTGAAATAGTTTGAAGTCTTTAGAGCATGCAAATGCTAGTAACAATCTAATTGCTTCAAGTCTAGCTACAGGAGCAAAAGTCTCATCAAAGTCTATACCTTCTTCTTGATTATATCCCTTTGCTACTAGTCTAGCATTGTTCCTAATCACGATTCCATTTTTATCAAGTTTATTTTTATATATCCATTTAGTTCCTATTATTGAGTATTCAGTGGGTCGTTCAACTAAGTTCTATACTTTGTTTCTAGTAAATTGGTTTAGCTCTTCTTGCATAGCATTTATCCAATTTACATCATTTTCAGCTTCTTCTATGTTTTTAGGTTCAAAGTGTGAGACAAATGCTAGATGATTATTTAAGTTCCTAAGAGATGCTCTAGTTCTAACAGGTTGAGATGGATCATCTAAAATTAATTCCTTAGAATGACCATGAGCATACCTCCAAGCTTTAGTAAGCCCATGATCAACAATTACCTCTCGGCTTGTTGAAGTTTCTCCAATTTGCTTCGGTTCATCCTCTTATAATGTCATCTCATCTATCTTTTTCTCAAGTATTTCTGCATCATCATCAAGAGCTACTTTCTTGCTAGAAGAGATATCATTAGTATCATTAAAAACAACATGTATAGACTCTTCAATAACAAGAATTCTTTTGTTAAAGACTCTATAAGCTTTACTTGATGTAGAATATCCCAAAAAGATATCTTCATCAGATTTAGAATCAAATTTACCTAAGTTATCTTTGCCATTATTATGAATGAAACACCTACATCCAAAAACATGAAAATAGTTTACTTTGGACTTTCTATCTCTCCAAAGTTCATAAGGTGTTTTCTTTATAATTGGTCTCAATAAAACTCTATTTAATATATGGCATGATGTATTAATGGCTTCTCCCCAAAAATACTTAGGGAGGTTACTTTCACACAACATGGTTCTAGCCATTTTCTCTAGGGTTCTATTCTTTCTTTCTACAACTCCATTTTGTTGTGGTATCCTAGGTGCAGAGAAATTATGAGTTATTCCCTTTTTACTACAGAATTCATCAAATAGATGATTTTCAAATTCCGTTCCATGATCACTCCTAATAGCTATAACTGAAGCATTTTTTGAATTAGTAACTTCCTTATGAAATTTCTTAAATACTGAAAATGCTTCATCTTTATGATCTAAGAACATGACCCATGTGTATCTAGAAAAATCATCTACAATGACAATGCCATACTTGTTTCCACCAAGACTTGTGGTTCTAGTTGGTCCAAATAGATCCATGTGAAGTAGTTCAAGGGGTCTAGCAGTAGAGACACAATTTCTGGATTTAAAGGAACTTCTAGATTGTTTGCCATATTGACATGCTTCACAAATTTTATTTTTCTCAAATTTTAGTTTTGGCAAACCTATTACAGAATCTCTTTTAACTAGTTTTGATATTGTATCCATACTTGCATGACCTAACTTACGGTGCCATAACCAACTTGCATCATTAACCTTAGTATCACTAGCTACTAAGCAAGGGTTATTTTGGGCAAGATCTTCAAGATCTACTACGTACACATTGCCACGTCTTATTCCTTTGAATACTAAGCTATTGTCAATTGAGTTAGTTATGATGCAAAGAGTTGGCTTAAACAGAACATCAAAACCTCTATCACATAATTGACTTATGCAAAGTAAGTTATGCTTAAGACCATCTACAAATCGTACATTATCAACAAAGGTTGAAGAGGTGATTTGTACTTTACCTATACCAACAATGTGACCTTGGTTATTGTCTCCAAATGTCACAGCACCTCCCTTTTTAGGCTCTAGGGTGAAGAATTGCTTCTTGTCACCCGTCATGTGTCTTGAGCAGCCACTATCCAAGTACCAACAGTTTTTGTCGACTTTGGCTGCAAGACACTCCTACACAAGGAAATCATACAATTTTAGGTACCCAAGTTTTCTTGGGTCCTTCAAGGTTAGTAATGTTGGTTCCTTTTGGAACCCAAATCTTTTTAATTTTTCTTTTAGCTTCTACTTTCCTATGGTCACACACATTAGCTTTATGTCCTACTTTTCCACAAAAAAAATAGGTTATATTCTTAGTTTTACTTTTTCCTGCTTTCACAAAAAAAGTTTTTAAGGAGCTTTTGCTTATTCTTAGGTTTATACCCTAAACCAGCTCTATTAAATACAGCTCGTTGATTATTAAGTATCATTTCCAATTTTTTAGAGCTATATGTAAACTTTTCAACAATAGGTTTGTATTTTTCAAGTTCTTTTATTAGCTTTTGTTTTTCTGTTTTCAGTATGTTTAAGTCTTTTGTGAGATTATCTTTTATAATTTGTTTACCATTTTTAAGTTCTGAAATTTTCTTGGTTAGTTTTTCGTTATCTTTAATTAAGGTATTAGTTTTTTGAATTAACATTTGGTTGTTTGTTTTAAGTTCTAAATTTTCTTTAATGATAAAATCCTTGTCCTTAATTAATTTATCGTATTTATGGAAGTGAGATTGATTAGTTAGTTTTAGTTCTTTATTCTTAAGATTTATTGTCTTATATTCATCCATTAGTTCATTAAATGCATCATACAATTCATCAAAGATAAAATCTAAATGCGTTTCAGATGTTACCTCATTTTCATTCGCCATAAAACAAACGTTGGCCTTTTCCTCTTGTTCCTCATCCGATGATGATGTTGATGAATCGGAGTCCGTCAAAGTGGAGACGAGGACTTTCTTTTTCTTATATTTGCTGCCCTTCTTCAGCAAGGGACAGTCAACTCTGAAATGTCCCGGCTTCTTGCATTCATAGCATCCGATTCCTTCATTTTCCCTTTTCTTACCTTTATCCTTATTGTAGGAACTTGAGGGACCTCTCCTCTGATGAAAGGACTTCTTCCGGTTGATGAATTTTCTAAACTTTCGCACGAGAAGAGCCTCATCATCATTTCCCTCATTATCTTCTTCTTCGCTGCTGCTACTGCAAGATAGATCCATGTTAGAAGAAGTAGATTTGAAGGCTATTACCTTTTTCTTATGAGAGGATTCTTCTTCGCTGTGTTGTTTCATTGTGAGCTCATGCGTCATCAGGGATCCAAGAAGCTCCTCAAGTGACAGCTTGTTCAAGTCCTTGGCTTCTTGGATTGCCGTTACCTTGGCTTCCCATGACCTTGGCAAACAATGAAGAATTTTTCTGACAAGATCACTGTTAGTATAACTTTTGCCAAGGCTTTTTAGGCCATTGATAATATCAGTAAATCTAGTAAACATGCAAGTGATAGTTTCATTAGATTCCATCTTAAATAATTCATATTTATGAACTAGTATGTTTATTTTAGATTCTTTTATTTGATTCGTGCCCTCGTGGGTCACTTCAAGTCTATCCCATATCTTTTTTGCAGAATTGCAAGTAGAGACTCTATTGAATTCATTACGGTCTAAGGCACAATAAAGTACATTCATTGCTTTGGCATTTAGTTGTACCTTCCTTCTATCATCATCATCCCAATCTTTTTCAAGTTTGGGTATAGTAATATCATCTACAAAAATCGAAGGAATGTATGGTTCATTAACTATGGTGCTCCAAATCTCATAGTCTTGTGTTTGAATAAATATTCTCATCCTAGCCTTCCAATAGGTGTAGTCGGTTCCATTGAAGAATGGAGGTCTATGGGTGGATTGCCCCTCAATAAGAGAAGATCCAAATGGGGTTGTCATTTTGATCTTTTACTCTTTTAATATAAGAGTTTCGGCTCTGATACCACTTGTTGCCCAAGAAGACAACCCAGGAGGGGGGGGGGGGGGGGGTGAATTGGGTTATGACTTAAATCTCGACCAATTAAAAAACTATGTTTAATGATTAACTAATTCTATTTCAAGTATTCAGGTTAAGCAATTTAAATGCAGTGAATGAGTAGAGAAAGTGTAAGAGACAAAGCAGCAACCAACACAAACACAAGCAGTTTTATAGTGGTTCGGAGCTAACCCTTGCTCCTACGTCCACTCCCCAAGCTACACTTGGGAGTTCACTATAATCCCTTGGATTACAGCCGGTTGTTTTACAAGCTCACAACCCAACTTGTTGTTTTACGAGATCACAACGAACTCGGTCGGTTTTCACAAGCTCACCGACTAGAACCACCCCATTGTTTTTCCGGGATCACAATCGAACTCTTACACCGTTGGTTTTACCCTCGGCTCACCAACAAACCTTACAACCCTTGATTCAATCCTCTGATTGAATCAAGTAAGAAAATAGTTTGGAAAAATTACACGGAAAGCTTCTTAATAAGCAAATATTAAACAATATGAAAAGAGTGAAGTTAGAAGCCCTCAAACAGATTTTGAAAGTGGAAGAAGGGGCTTCTCGAATTCAGAGTCTCCTCTTTGAATGCGCTAAAGACTTGATGTCAGAAGGAGAGCCTTGAATGCGAAGGAAAGAGAATGTAGGATGAAGTTCAATGCGCTTCTTCCTTCTTTCCCTTGTATTTACTCTTAAGAGCCTTTGGTTGGTGGAAATCACTTTTTCTTTGAATAGAATCTCTCTCTTAATGTCTATTACTGTTCACTCTGGCTATTTAAGTAGTCCACTTTGAAAACTAGCCGTTAGACACCAATTTATGGCCGTTCTGCACAATCTGCAACTCCTGACAATGTGTCCGTTGGGATCGGAGTCGACTCGCTCGATCTGGAGTCGACTCAGCTGTTGCTGGAGTTGACTCATGCTTCACTGGAGACGACTCGCCCACTGTTCAGAATTTGAATTAAAGTGCTGTCCCGTTCTGGAGTCGACTCGGCCAAACTTGGAGTCGACTCGCCAGTATCCGGAGATGACTCGGCCCTCTGGAGACGGCTCGTTCTCAGGATTCCAGAGATCTATTTTTCTGTATTTCTTTCTCGAGTCGACTCGAATTATCTTGGAGTCGACTCGGCTCTCAGAACCCAAAAACTGATCTTCTGTCTTTGGAGTTGAACTGCCTCGGAGTCGACTCGGATCATCTTGGAGTCGACTCGGCTCTCAAAGCCCGTAGTTGGTTCTCTGACTATTAGTCTTGCTTTCCTCTGAGAGTCGACTCTTGCTTGTTTAGGAGTCGACTTCCCAACCGTTGGAGTCGACTCGAATTCTTCCGGAGTCGACTCGGTAACAGGGTCCAGAAACCACTTCTCTGTCTTTCGGTCTGTTATTCCTTGGAGTCGACTCGGAACTGTTGGGAGTCGACTCGGTAAGCATCGGAGTCGACTCGAAGCCGTTGAGTCGACTCGGTGACAGGGTCTGAGATTCATCTTTCTGTCCTGCTCTCTGTTCTCAGTCGGAGTCGACTCGCAGTGTGCCGAAGTCGACTCGAGCCTGTGCCAGAACATCTGAAACACTTGGAGTCGACTCGTAATCCTCCAGAGTCGACTCGAGTTTCAGCCTTTGACTCAAGCTGATTTTCACATGCACTCAAAAGAAGATTCTCACAAATTTTGCCTGAGATATTATATTGAATTCATTAGTATTACATAAAATATACTCAAATGCTTTGGTCTCATCAAAATCAAATTGGGGTATTATCAATCACTCCACATGTATTTTGGGTAAAAACCAAAAAATAGCCGTTTGGAAACGGCTATTTTCTGTGGCCCGTTTATTCTGTGGCCCGGGGGGCCTGGGCCGGGCCGGGCCCGGCACGGCCCGATGCCCATCTCTACTCCTTACCGCGTGACATGTGACAGCAGATTATCTACGGTGTTCGGTGTCTCGATGTAGACGCATGGCAGCATCGGATGGTGGATATATATATATGTATATATATATCTATATGTATATGTATATGTATATATATATCTATATGTATATGTATATGTATATATATATCTATATGTATATGTATATGTATATATATATCTATATATATATATGTATATATATATATGTATATATGTATATATATATATATATATATATATATGTATATATGCTGGTTGACAAGCTTGTTTTTGCTGGAATTTATTATGAGGGAAGGGGGCTTGTATTTTGACACTTGGCGGCCTTCTAAATGACATAACGTGCCAAACATCCATTTTGATTATATCATGGCACCCTGGATGTTGTCAAATTATGTCAATTGAGTCACTTGAAGTCGGAGTTGGAAGGCTTAGTCTAGCATCGGTTGGCTCGCAATCCTTTTCGACTCCTCAATAGAGGTTTTGCACCTTAGCTCATGAAGTTACTAACTGCCTATAGCTATGTGCCTATGTTGGACCTATCTGGCTCTTGCCATCTGTGTAATTGTCAACAACCATATGTTCCTTCTGGTTAACATTTTTTCTTCTGTGTTCCAATGTATTAAAACGTTGTGTCATAAGAAGGTCATTCATCCCCTAGTTTATGTTCTTCAAAGTAAATTATATAATTTGTTAACTCTTTATATATAACGAAAATGTCTAATTAAAATGGCGCCGACATTTATCTTCTCTGCTCCACCTTGATCCCTGGAGTGCTTTTTATTGGAGATGTAGTTCCTAGAAATTACCAATAATTACATAAAATAGTAATTTCAAAAATTAATAACAAGATTAGTTTAAAAAAATAAATGGGAAGGAAGATGTTCTTGGAATGAGGCATGTTAAAAGGCTACCTTATGAACAAATTTCACCTCCATTTGTGATTTTTCTATCCCGTTCAAGTGAGTGCCAGGAAACTTGGGGTCCTACGGAACTCGATTGGTAGGCGGAGAAAGGCACCAAATCTTCAACAGCATCAAGGTTATTGTGTGCGGACATACCACCGACATCTGATCAGCTGGAAATATGATGATCGGGATTAAAGAAAGGATAAAAGTAGCGTAGGTTTGGATGCCTTGATTTTCAAAAATTTGCATCACCATTACACTACTGTTTGAAGAGAGATTAACGGTATAGCATCGAGCTACGGTAGGGATATAGCATTGGGCTATAGTAAAAAGCTAAGTTATGCCTATTTCTAGGATAAAACGTAAAGCAAAACTAAGATGAGATAAATATGCATCGGATTGATTGTTGAAGGATCTATTACAAAGTACAATTCTACTTATTTATACTAATAGATAGTGTATACACACTTTGATGATTGCTCTCATGTCTGGCCTCTATTCTTAGCAATTCTAGTAACTAGCGCTACGTATGCCTCATTATGCACGCTCCTTAGTATAGTTGCTCCACAACTGTTAGACAGATAATCATGTATTTTTTTGGCTAAGATGCAGTTTTATATTTGAGGCTATCCTTCAAAATGTTTTAGTCATCTTAGTCTACTTCTACATATCGTAGCTAATTATAGCCAAGTCCTAGGCCTTCGGTTTGTTTTTGACCTAACTCTTCTCCTTCGATCTGTGCATCCACACATGTTGAATTTTATTGTAATCAAACTTTACTCAATTTAGTAAGGGCCATGTGATGGATTTTATCAAATCTGATTTACGTCGCGCTTGCTCTTAACCATCAGCTAGATTGTTGAGATAGGGTATAAATATCCCTCTTGTGCAACTTCACTGTGAGATCATCTCTAAGGTACAATAAATTCAGCTTAGTCCTCCTATCATGACATCATTGTGTGAAGATCTGATCCAATTAACTCTCCTTTATTATCCAAAAAGAAAAGATAGAAAAATTGAGAGCGGAAAAGAGTGGAAAAATAAGTGGGCAAGTGGAAGTTCTCTATCTGATAAGTAGTTGTACAAGGCTTGTCTCAGGTGTGATATGTTGTGCTCAAGTTCGAAGATTTAGAGCCTTTTTATAGCCTCAGCTCAGGTAACCACAGGAGAGGCCCATAAAGACCTCAGCATCTCTCTCAATAAAGACCTTAATGGTTTATGGACGGTAAGTTAGAAGTGATCGCACTCAAAGGCTACAGTATAAATTATGCAGCTGCAGAAAGAATGAGTTTAATATTTGCTCATAAAAAATGAATCAGTTCAATCATGCAATGAGATCTCAACTGTCTGCGGCCAGGGAGGCCTTCAAAGCTATCAAGCAAAAGGCTGCAGAGCTTTCTACGAAGCTAGGTTAGGCTGAACAAAAGGCTAACAAGGTCTGGGAGTTTGTCATCTGAGCTAAGGGGTAAGTCGCAGAGGCCAAGGAGCTCGTCATCCAAGCCAAGTAGAGGGCCGCCAAGGCAATTGAGGAATATCTCTCCTTAGACTAGTATAAGGATGACTACGAGGAGAACGCGACTGATGCTTTTGTAAAGGGCTTTGAGGAATGTTGAGCTCGGGACCAGCAACTCTTCCCGGAGATGGACTTTTTCGACCTTCAACCTAACTTCGGTGAAAGAAGCGATGAGGACGGCGAAGGTAGCGAGGCCGGCAGAGGCGGCAAAGATGGCGAGGACGGCGATGTTGGTGAGGGTGAAGGCAAAGAATGAAGCCCTTCACTTCTTTACCTTTTTTGCTTTGGACTGGGCTTGTACTTCATTTTTGGCTCGATTTTTACCGAGGTTGATGTACATCTATTTTTGCTCGACCTTTGTCGAGGTCAATGTATATATTTAAAAGTAATGAAAATAAAGAATTTTCTAAAATACCTGACTTCAGATTTTGCTTATGTTGTCTACTTTTTGCTTGTGTTTGGGTTATAGCATTGAACCTTCCTTTGACGCATCTTCTTATATTCAATTCCAACCACAGGATTGGCAAGGGTTTTTGGCCTATCTTGGGCTCCTTGGTTGATCCTTCTTGAGTTTGTCTCTAGATAAACTCTAGGTGAGCTTGGCTTTAGGAGGTTCCCGGTCGGCCTTGGGTGTCTTCTTAGTTGACCTCTTTGGAGTTCGTCTCCGAAGGAATTTTAAGTGAGCTTAGCTTGAGGAGGTCCCAAGTTGGCTTGGGGTGTCTCCTTAGTTGACCTCTTCGAAATTTATGTTAGGAGGAATTTTGAGTGAGCTTGGCTTGAGGAGGTCCCAGATGGATTCGGGGTGTCTCCTTAGTTGTTCTCTCTAGAGTTCGAGTCTAGAAGAACTTCAAATGAGCTCGGCTTGAGGATGTCCTAGACGGATTTGGGGTGTCTCCTTAGTTCGGAGCCCAGGCATTCGTGGGGTGTCTTGAGTCAAAATGCTTGTTATACTTGTCCAATCTAAAAGATAGAGACATAACGAGAAAATTTTTATTAGGAATAAACTTGAAATACAAACGAACCTTATTGGTGATAAATATGAAGATTGTCGAAATTCTAAGTTCATGGGATCAGAGCATCGTCAAGGTGCTCCAACTTATATATTCTAGGTCGCATTGATTCGGCTACTCAGTATGGGCCTTCCCAGTTTGGGTTTAGCTTTTCGGGCTCTCTTGGTCAAAATACTTCGATCTTTCTTAAGACGAGGTCGCTAAGTCAGAAGATCTTACTCTTGACCTTTGAGTTGTAGTACCTAGCTGCTTTCCACTGGTACTTTGCCAGGCGGATTTGAGTTTGCTCTCTAGTTTCTTCCAATAGATCAAGGTTGGCTCGGAGCTGATCGAGATTTGTTTGGTCATCAAAGCTTTTCACCCGAAGTGATGGAAGCCTAATCTCTAATGGGATTACTGCCTTTGTTCCAAAAGCAAGGTTGAAGGGCGTCTCTTTGGTGGGGACTCGAGACGTGGTTCTATATGCCCACAAAACACTGTAGAGCTCTTCAACTCACATGCCCTTTACTCAGTCCAGTCTTGCCTTTAGTCCCTACAAAATCGTTCGGTTGGTTACTTTGGCCTCTCTGTTCGATTGGAGGTGTGCCACCGAAGTAAACCGGTGGTCGATTCCGAGCTTAGTGTAAAATTCTGTGAATTGGGCATTGTCAAACTGACGCCCATTATCGGTGATGATCACTCGAGGGAGTCCGAATATAGAAAATATGGCCTTCCAAACAAAATTTTGAGCTTTCACCTTGGTAATCCAAGCCACTAGCTCGACTTTTGCCCATTTGGTGAAGTAGTCCACCGCCACAAAGAAAAACTGGCACTGCCCGATTGCCTTTGAAAAAGGTCCAAGGATGTCGATTCTCCACTGTGCAAATAACTAAAGGGCACTAATCGGTGTCAGCGACACAGCTAGTCATTATTGGATGCTTGCCTAGCATTGGTATTGGTTGCATCTCTTGACGATGTCGGCAGTATCCTTTTGCAGGGTGGGCCAACAGTATCTTTGTCATAAGATCTTATAGGCCGAGGATATTCCCCCCAAGTGATTCCACAGATGCCCTCATGCACTTTCTAAAGTGTATAATCTACCTCAGTCAGACAAAGGCATCTGAGGAGAGGCAATGAAAATGATCTCCAATATAACTTGTCATCAAGGAGAGCATTGTGGGAGGCTTGTTGCTTCATCCAGCAGGCTCCACCCTAGTTCGTAGACAATTTTTCATCCTTCAAGAAGTCGAAGAGGGGATCAATCTAGCTCGGCTCGACAATAGTGTTTATCATGACCTCGGGCTCGTCGATGCTCGGCTTCTCTAGGACTTCGAGAGATGTAGCTTTGGTCGGGTCGACAATCTTCGAGGTGGCTAGTTTTGACAGCAGGTCGACCCTTGCATTCTCCGTATGAGAAATCTAATGTATATCAAAGCTATGAAAGGCTAAAGTGATGTCGTTTACTTTATGTAGATATATGATCATCGATGGCCACCGAGCTTCGAATTCTCTTCGAACTTGGCCGACGATCAATTGTGAGTCTTTGAAGACCTTCAACTGCTGGACCCATGCTCCTTGGAAAGCTTGAGCCTGGTGATGAGCACTTCATATTTAGCCTTCTTATTTAAGGTTGAAAACTTGAATCGCAGAGCGTACTCTATGATTACTCCATCTGGGCTGGTAAGTATGAGCCCAACCCTACTGCCCCCTAGGTTTGATGACTCGTCTACGTGCAGGATCCATAACCACTCTGTGGTCTTTATTTTGGAGAGCTCGGCAGGATCTTCATTAGGGATGGTGCATTCCACCAGAAAGTATGCCAACCCTTTTGCCTTGATGGACGGCCTAGGTTGGTACTCCAAGTCGAATTCTTCGAGCTTCACTGCCCACTTCACCAACTAATCTGCATTTCTGGGCTTTCTTATAATTTGCCTCACTGGCTGGTCGGTCAAGATTGTGACTGAATGGGTCTAGAAATATGGGCGGAGCTTCCGAGCCGAGATGATGAGAGCATAAACCACCTTCTCCAACTTAGAATATCTGGTCTTGGCATCTTGTAGGATACTACTTGTGTAGTAGATCAGTTTCTAGCATCCTTCTTCCTCCTGCACCAAGATCACACTCACAGCAGAAGGAGAAACGACTAATTATAAGTAAAGCATTTCTCTAACTTATGGCTTGGTGAGGAAAGGCGATAGAGCTGAGGTACTTCTTTAGTTGGTCGAAGGCCTTTTGACACTCTTTGATCCATTGAAAGTTCTTTGGATGCTTTAGGATCTTGAAGAATGGAAGGCAGCACTCCACTGATTTGGAGACAAATCTTGCCAGCGCGGCGACCTGACCAGCCAGGCGCCGAATTTCTTTGACGGTCTTTGGGAGTTGTATGTCCTGCACTGCTCAGATCTTCTCTGGATTTGCCTCAATGCCTCGCTGTGTCACTACGGAATCCAGAAATTTTCTTAACGCAACTCCGAAGGCGTACTTCGTCCGATTGAGCTTTATTTGGAACCTTTTGAGGGTCGCAAAAGTTTCCTCTAAGTCGGCTATGTGCTGCCCCATTACTTAGCTTTTTACGAACATGTTATCCATATACACCTCCATGTTTCGGCCGATTTGCTCCTTGAAGATCTTATTGATGAGGTGTTGGTAAGTTGCCCTTGTATTCTTTAAGCCAAAGGGCATTACCTTGTAGCAGTAGAGGCCTCTGCCAGTGAGAAAGGTTGTTTTCTACTCGTCTTCGGATGTCTTTTGGATCTGGTTGTACCTAGAGATTGCATCTATGGAGGTTGGTAATTGATGTCCAAAGGTCACATCTACGAGCTGATCAATCTTGGGAAGTGGAAAGCTGTCTTTCGGAAAAGTCTTATTCTAGTCGGTATAGTCGATGCAAACTTGTCATTTTTTGTTAGTTTTATTCACAAGTACAATATTGGCTGACCAATCAGAATAGTTCACCTCGTGAACAAAACTATTCTCCAAGAGTTTGTCAACTTTTTGGTCGATGACTTGTTGTTTTTCTACGATGAAGTTTTTCTTCTTTTATTACACAAGTCGATGAGTTGGGTCCACATTGAGCCTGTGAACCAACACCTTGGAGCTTAAACCCAGCATGTTGTTGGGCCGACTAGGTGAAGTCATCCGCATTGGCATAGAGAAATTGATTACTTTACCTCGATTTTCTTCACTCAAGTTGGAGCTGATCCAAACAGTTTGGTCAGGCTTATATTTCTTTAAGGGAACCTGCGCCAACTCTTCGGCTAGTTCTCCTCGCTGCTCCTTCAGTTTGTCCCTTGTGTCCAACCCTTCTATCGGTAGGATTTCTATGGATTTCTTTCTCTTGAGGGTGGCCCTGTAGCATTGACGAGCTATCATCTAATCACCTCAGATTTCTCCTACTCTGCTCCTTGTGGGGAATTGCATGAGCAAGTGGTTGGTAGATACCACAGCCCTTTCTCCTCATAAATATGAGGTGGATTTATTGCTGGAAGACAACAGCCTCTAGCCAGCTTTTTTTTTTTTTTTTTCGGTTGAGCTGCTGAAGCAACAGGGCAAAAGGAACCATTAACATGCATATCAAGGCCCAAAGGAATCCACTGACCTACTATACATTCCAAATTACATGATCACCACATCAATCAAAATTAGAAAGAGATGTTTGATGATCTATCATGCTCATATATCTAAGTTCATTCCTTTCTCTTTGATGTATATACACCATCTTTAAATATCCAATGACACTTCTAGCTGCAGGATCTATTAGAAGTATGCCCTAGAAGCTAATTTGGCAGAAAAATTGTATATATTCTGAGACATAAATTTGTACTTGATCTTTTTATTAATTAATAAAATTGGATATTTTTTTCATTCATGTTATTATCCGTCCATGAATTGTCCAAAGAATTAATAAGATAATGACATATATTCTCAAGAGTTGAGAATTTAAAGCATGTGCCATTGTTGATTAATTTCTGAATTACTCTTGATCGATGGATCATTACGAAGGACGGTGATCGATTCGATGAGATTAGTGCACATATCATATTTTTTAATGGACGAGTCTTGAGTCCACAGTGTGGGGACACTGAAATGATTGTGCAAGTGCTTGTTAGAGAATAAGGGTACTGAGCGTGACCAAAACAAGAAGTCACTTGGATGTCAGTGATTTACTTGATGCTGCAGTTGTATGATTGGTACTTAGACCTGCGATGCCATAGCTATTCACAGTGAGGTCGCTGTAGTTTGACGAGCACATAAACATGGGCCCTATCCATTAGGATCCTTGTGGTGCAGATTGGCTGCAGTAGGTTCACTGTCAAATTAGGATTGCATCTAGATGGGATCTATCGATCTTGATAGACTAAGAGAGATCCTATGTGATTTATGAGTCTGAGTTCGAAAAACCTTGGCTAAGACATTTTGGAAAAGGAGTTTTCTAATCTCGAACTTAAGTCAAATAAATTTTGACATATGACAGATGATGGGGTTTGAGGAGTTATCCATGACCTCCATCTTGTCGGGATCCATGATAGAAGGACTATATCATACGCTAACTGCACCTAGAAGTTCATCTATTCCGTTTTACTGGATTGTCACTACATGCTGCTAGGTATCACTGGTGGATTGTAAGACTCGAAGGCATTCACTTGATGATCAGTAAATTCTGAAGAAAAGAGTTGAAATTATTTCAACCAATTGAAAGGAGTTTCAATAATATTATGATGGAGATCACAATATATCTCACTATCAGACAGAATCGAACCTATGGGGTCACACATATAAGAGATTTTGATCATTCCGACGGTTGGATTGCGATTTAGAATTGCAATATATCTTGATTGTCAATTTGATTGATAATTGGTTTAACCCACTAAGAGTTAGTGAGTTAAAGAAGGAGGATTTCAATTGGACTAAATCAATTAGGCTTAACCTTATTAGATAAGGATGGAAAGTCCTAATTAATTAGAACTCCTTATTTAATAAGGAACTTAATTCATAAATCCAATTTGGATCCTAATTGGATTAGGATTTACATGAATCAAATTGGAGGACATATTGGGTCCTAATTAGATTAGGATTCAATTAATCAAGAGGAACCATATGATTCCTAATTGAATTAGAAAATCTAAAGCATAAAAGGAAGGAACTCCCCCTCCTTTTCTTCCTCGGGTGAAACAAAGGAGGGGCATCCACCCCTCCTTGAATCACGCCAAGAACCTCTTGATTGCATCACGCCCCACCCCTCCTTCCTTTTTTGGCCTTCCACACGGCACAAGGAGAGGCTATGTTGCCTCTCCTTGGTTCTCTCCAACCTCTTTTAAGTAAAGGATTGGAAGGGGTGAATCAAGAAAGAATTTCTCCAAATCCTTTTCCTTCTTTAAGCTAGACATGATACATAAAGAGGAGGGGGGCGTGAGGGCTAAATATGCATTAGAGATTATTGAATTCAGCCTTCTCTTCCTCTTCTTTAGCCGCAAGGAAGTCCTTTTCTTCTTCCTCCTTCCAAGAAAAAGAGAAATGTTTCTTTTTCTTCTTCCTTCTTCCTCCTCTTGGAAGCAATCAAAAGTTAATTGCTTAGCACTCCGATGAAATCAAGATGCTTGAAACGATCTGTACCTCGTGTGGATACCTATAAAGGTTGGACACTTGTACGGTTTAATCCTTCGATCATCAGATAGCGGTAAAGATCTACCCGCTCAAAGGTAAAATAGAATCTTTACAATTCTTTATTATAGAATTAAATTAATCAAGTTTTAATTTTAATCTCTTTTTTTTAATTCATAATTTTCTGAGTTTGTGAACTCAGAATTTTTTTGAATTCTACCCTTCCTGGAATGTTCATGTGATGAACAACCCCGCACGTGTGTTTCCACTGCAATCGTCGCAACGCGTGCGAGAGTAACCCGACGGGATCAACGCTCCAAAGCAATACAAGATCTAAATTACAGCCTTTTATGGCATATATGATACAGCAAGTTACACAGACTACAGATATGTACCACTTGACAGCAGCAGCCATTTTAACTAGGAGAGAAAACAGGTATTATAACTAGTTAACCGCACACAGCAGGCAGCTGCTGACACACTGCATTATGCATGATTGCAGCTATCTGATGATTGATTACTTTTAATGGGAACACCTGAGGCTTTGCATCTTCAGACAAGTCATTGCCATCGTGGTGTTTCTCGCCTGTCACAACCAAAACGATATTGTTTTAAGGGAAGCATTTTCCTAGAATGTTAAGGATCTCATGGTATAACAGAATTAGGCTTACACTATTCTCTTGACTGAATATATTCAGTACGCTAGTAGGAACAAACAATACTTAGCATATACAGTAAGTCTGTATTTACTATTAAGAATAAACTGAAGAATAGGTAATATTTGGCATATCAAAATCCACCGTATGGAGTACATCAACTTCTCTTTTTTTATGCTTCTCTGAATTGTGGGTGATGGCCATGATATATACCCTTGGTTAGATAACTAATATAAAAATAAGTTATATCTGATTGGAAGGTTAAAGGGATGAAAGGAAGAAACAATTTCTGATCAATAAATCATGCTGGGATTCTGTGGAGACGGTCAGTAACAAGCCGGCTCTGCTTTAGCTCTGAGCTGAATGGTGGAAAGGAGATATTGCATTTAGAAAATGTGCACGAACTACTGCACCCAAAATCCTATCTGAATCAATTTTGTGGACTGGGTGACCCATGGTGGTCAAGATTTTCCTCCTAAATGAGCTATTGCCCAAGTATGTCCCTAGCACGCCGTATTTTTAAAACAAATTTGGACATCATATCTGACTGGGAAGTTGGATTTGCTGCAGCATAGCGAAACAAACATTTCCAGTTCCTTTCCCAGTCTTGATTTCATTTGGTCACTGAAGAAAAACAAACTAGCTTATTCAAAGTAACAAGTAGTTTTTATACACATGCAAGAAAACATTCCAAGTTTGCCATACCTTCTTCACTTCAGGAACTGATTTACAGTCTGGAGGTTTCTCAACAGCCAGTTTGGTTTTGTATGGTATCAAGTTGTGACCAGGTGCATGCTGTGAGACTCCGGTTCTAGAATTTGTCACGTCTGACACAGACCTGTTGGTAGGAGGCCCAGATTCAACATTAGACCCTGGACTCTCCTGTTCCCTCAGAATCTCTCTGTCATCAACACTACTGATATCATTCTGTTCAATCTCTTCTATGCTTCTACTTAATGACGACAAGGATTCTCTGTCCAGGTCTTGCATCACAGCATGGTTAAAGTTTTTCTCTGGCTCAATTTTTTCCATGCTTCTTCTCAGCGAGTCTATATTTGATGTTGTGGATCCTGGATACAGCGGTCTAGTTTGAAGAGCTTGACTGCACTTCGTATCCTGCTTGAAGTTTAGTTCATTTTCAGTTTCTGTAGAAGGGGCATCAATAGTTTCTGCTGCCCCATCTCTAAGACTTCCATGCTGCAGAGCTGTTTCATCATCTTCTCCAGTTTGGCTAGAATTACTACCATCACCACCATAATCCAATGTGAGCTCAGTTTGCTGGTTCTGTTCCAAGGCCTTTAAAGCTCGAAGCCTTCTGTAGTATTCTTCAAAGTATGCTTTCTTTTTGGCAACTAAGCCACTAAACTTGTCCAGTTCCTCCTGGCGTCTGTCGTGAGTAAACACTGACCTTTTCTCCCATGACAATGACTCAGCTGCAAATCTTCCAAAGGATATAGAACCATGATCAAGCATTTGCGAGACCGAAGCTTCCTGCAAACCACATTAACAATATTAATACTCTACATAAATGAAAGAAAACAATATATTTAAATAATTACAGCACCCCAATTATCTTTCATTGGCTTCTTTTATCACATGCTATATTCTCTGCTAACTTTGTATCAAACTTAATATAATATCCATATAAATCAACAGAAAATGTAAGAAACAAAAAGGGGAAAATTAATATACCAACACAGCTGAAAGGTAATGTATCATGAGTTCAGAATTCAATATAGGAGAAGAATAACAAAGTAGGTCACATCAGGAAATACAGAGAAATGAAACTCAGGTACTTAATAAAGCTCAAGCACCCATTTAGCCACCCAATAACAACAGAATAGGAAAATTATATTCATTATAGACCTTTTGCATAGCAATCTAACTTAATAAGCAGATGTAAGGAGTTTATATCATCCCAACTGTATATACTTCAAAAACAGCAATGAAACTGCAAGGAGAGGAAAACAAGCAAAATAGAACCAATAAGACCACAGCAGAGAATAAAAGAACTCGTACCATTCTGTTTGCAAATATAGTGTAGAATTTGATACAATATATTACATGTAAGATCATATATTAAAAAATCTGAAATGCAAAATGAAACTAGCAATAGATAAATATCGTATCATTGTAGTTAGCATTTATGTAACCTGAATAATGTCATTAAAAAAGGGTTTAAAGAGCAAAAAATAGATGGTTTGATACATGTAAGAATGAATTGCTGTTAGTTTAGCACTCTAAAGGAGCATTAAAGATTTTTTTAGACAAATAATTATGATGGTGAACAACCCAAAGAGATTAGAAAAAAATTACTTGAGAATCATCTCGATCAGATAACTCCTCCTGTGACCATCCATAATAAGTCTGACCAACACTGGTCGCCATTTCATGTCAACCAGTTACTTTACAATTATTACACAATATTATGGAGGCAAAAGCAGTCAGTTGATGGTGCCTCCCATTCTACAAAAGTATAAGCAAGGGCAGATACCTGCATTAGGAAAAAGAACGACAGTTTTAGTCCTTAACCTTGATAGCGTAAAAGTCAAAACACTGAGAATCATATTCTAGTTTAGATTGTCACGGTAACAATGTCAAAATATGGGATAACGATGATAGAGGAAATGTAATAACATGAGATAAAAGTTGCGAGTAAAAGTAGGAAAAATAACGAATCTCCTGAAATTTGAGTATGTAAAAGGGAAGAGTACAGCAAAATCTTGTCAGAGTGATTTGTAAAGTACTTGCAAACTTTGCTAGATTTTTAAAATACTCTATTCATCAAGAAAATTATAAATATATTTCAATGACCATTGTGCTAATGCATGGGGTTGAAAACTTCTTGACCACAAGCAGATGAGAGTATAATCAATTTAGGTTTACATAAAATTCAACTTCTTTAATTGCATTTAAGAAAGTCTTCATCCAAAACAAGAAAACAATATCTGAAATAGGCTGGGTCAAAAGCAAGGTAGTGTTCCAACTTTAATCCAAGAAAAATTAATGTTTTTTCCATAGGTTTGACTTTGGGGCAAAATTTTATATCACATTTATAATTGTCTTGTAAAAATTGGTTGAAATCCTTTACATGATAAAAAAGAATTAACAACAGTAAAAATTATGATGCTCTGATAGGCATAGGAAATTGATGGGAAAAATGAAAAATCAAATAACTTAATACAGACTAAATAAAAGCCATGGAGCAAATTTTCTTCCAAGCCTCAAGGAGAACAGTAAAGGAATGATTTAAATTCCTTGGGGACCTTTTCAGATTCGACATACTTAACAAAAGACTGCTGTAATCATTAAACAATCCAAATAAATTAAGTTTTGTAAACGAGCTAAGATAGTAAATTAAAGTTAGTCCAACACTCACGGCAGTCATAGTTAAAACATAAGCTGAAAACATATCATATCTACTTTTACGAGGTCAGAACATTCTTGGACAAGCTAAACAATGAGAAAAAAAAAAATCCTGGCTTCTGAATATTGCCACCTATTCTTCAATCTTCAAAACCCAAATTCAGATCTTTTTGTTTTTCACAACTCAAGCAGATGTTTAACTAGTGCCAAATTTCGACTCTCAATAAATAGAAACTAAAAATCAGGAAAAAAAATTTATCAAAGCAGCTCTTCCATGATATTATAAAATCCCAAACTCCAACGTTAGATAAGTGACTCTAAATACCTGGCATAAGACGCGCGCGCGCTGGAGAGAGAGAAATAACAAAGCAAATAAGAAATAAAGAATTCAGCTAAATAATAATTAAAAAAAAAAGACAATGAAAAATTTAAAGAGATCAAGATAAAGGGTTCCATCTTTGATGGGCAATCAAGATAGAGATTCCAAAACCAAATCTTTGGCAGAAAATCGAATCCAATAGAAAGAAAAACATAAAATCTAGCTCCCGAACCTTGGCTAGGGGCAACAAATCATCCATTTGGGATCAAAAAACAAACCCAGAAAGAAAAAATCCCCTTCGAAAAGGCATAAAAGTAATACTATGACAAATTGTTGGCAAATAAATCAAAATATACTTACATACTTCAAGAATACTGCGATCGGAAAACAAAGATGTAAATGTCAGAAAAAACACCAGAGCATCCCAAATTAAATGAGAGCAGAAATAAAAATGAAAAAACAAATTAAATTCATTAGCCAATCGCAACAATTAGGAGAAAAGTTATCCAATGGTGAAGCAGGCATTTCAGCTAACTTAATAACAAGAGACATAAAAGAATTGCAGAAAAAAAATAGCACAATAAGATTCACACAAACTGGTAGTTCATGTAAAAAAGCCCATCTATTTATGGTCGGGATTTTGTGAAGAGAAAATGTAAATATGCGACACATTCTAGTATTGAGCAAACAACTCCTGATTTCTGACAAGCAAAACACGAACTTTGAGAATATCGGTTCTCGAAGTCAAAATCGTACCTTTATTGAACCATCTTTATCTCGAAACTATCATCAGCTCCAAATCATAATGAATTCTCAGGAACAGCAGAAAAAACACATCAGAAGAAATTTAATTAACAGTTTTGTAATTAAAGATGCCTTAAAAAAAATATAATCTTCAAAAAACAAGAAATTAGAAGGCAAAATGGGAAAAGGAAAAAGAGGCTCAAATTCGCCCACTTCCAGATGTTCCCCGCCAATTGCTAGAGAAGCTGACACGCAAAGGAAGAAAAGAGCAATTTTACAAGTCACCATCATCTCATCAATATACATACATACACACAAAAAAAGAGGAGAAGATCCCCGCTCCTCCTCTCCTCGGTGATGACCTCTCCAACTTAACAATGAATGCAGATTGGGTTGTCAGCAGTGTAGGTAGACCTTCCAAAAATGCCTCGCTATTGCCAGAGAAGGTGGCATGCAAAGAAGAGAACAAATTTAAGAAGTCAACCCTTGTTGCATCAATATTCCTGCAAAAACTGCATCCATTACAAACAAAGAAAGCAAGGAATGCTGTACCGGCCGGTTCAGCCCGTACCGAACCAATACTGGCTGCCGAACGGTCTGGTTCGGTGTTAAAAAACCCGTACCGGCCCGAACCGGCTAACCGTATCGCCCGTACCGGGTTCCCAAATTTTTTTTGGAGCTTTTGGATACGTGAACCAAGAGGGTTCCCTCCCAATCCGCAAGCTACCAATGCTTTCAAATCAAGATCTGGCCAGAACAGGTCCAGCAACACATGGATAATTTAATCTAGTATACCAGTCCAAAAATTGGTGTCCAAGACTATTGATGCTTGTTGAACGTCAATAATAGACAAAAAGCTAATTTGATTCAAGAAATCACAGCCTAAGCAATAAAGTAATACTATGACAAATTGTTGGCAAATAAATCAAAATATACTTATATACTTCAAGAGATAATGCGATCAGAAAATTTTTCGACCTGAGCACGCTGTTCCACAATCAGATATGCTTGCTAAAGAGACATCAATGGTTAGGATTTATCGAGGACAGCTTCCACAGAAAATCACGAATCAAGCCCTATAAGATAAGAATGACTAGGAGCTGTAATATTTCATTTAAAGGCTATCAAAGAAAGGAGTAAAGATGTCATCATCACCCAAAAGGTTCGGACTTTAGCTGCTGCATAGGGTCAGCAATAGCTCAGAAGATAAATAGATAAGTAAGACACAGCATGACACGAATATAACTTTGAACAGTTTTTTATGAGTTTGGTAAAATTCTAGGATGATGCAGTTTGAAGGTCGAGCCACAAAAACTGATGAAGTAGATTTACCATGAATAAAGCGGAATGCAAAGTGTATAATCAACATAAAAGTTGTGGTTAAAAAGGTGATAGCTGGCAAAGAGAGTGGCTATCCATAATTACCTAAACTACAAAGGCCGGCGGACAATAGAAACTCAAGCAAGTACATTATCATCTGAACGCAATACAGTGTACTATTTATGTAAATAAATTAAACAAACTTAGTCTCAAACTAGGTGGAATCAAGAAACTTCATCTCATCTAAAGGGAACCAGAAAGAAGTATGGGCCGTCAACCACGTACAGGTCAAGGAATTATCTGTGTTCAAATAGAAATCATCTAGGTCTAGCATGGAAGGTGCAAGAAGACAACGTTTTTTATTAAAAAAAGAAAAAAATATTAAAAAATGTTAGAAAAAAGAAAAAGAAAAAGAAAAGAATGGCTTCCAATAATAAAGAACACAAAGCTATATCCACTACAGGCCAGACACAAGTCAATTCTTGTATAAAAATAAATGGAGCCTTTTTGGAAGCCAAAAAAGGAATCATGTTTAGCCTACGAGAAGTGAGTCCTAAGAAACCAAAACAGACAATTTACCTACAATACACAATATTTGGCTTTGTAACGAGCCAACCTCAGTTCGAAAATAAATCACCGAGTCAACCAGATATGCTAATTGTTGGTCCATTTGACTTTAGAAGATAAGACTACATCCCTAAAAAATAATAATCATAAAACAATCATTCACAACTTAATAGAATATAATCATCCCGACATATCACAAGCCTTACCTTTATGATACATAATACATTCAAGAAAACAAAAAAAGGCATCCCCAAGGTTTCTGCCACTTAGCATCTGAGGTGTTTCGAATACATGATGCACAGGTCAAATGGAGCAACCTTACCATTGCACCAAGCCCCGCCCGCACGTAATACATTAACAAACATGCTCAGGCATGAAATCATGAAAAAAAGAGAAAGAGAGGTTGAAAAAGAAATGGTAAAGTATCCAGAACAACATGCAGAAATGTTTTCCAAGCCAATGGAAAGTCATGCAGATCAATGTAACCAACAAGGTTAACAAAAAATGATTAAATGATTGAAGGATTGGAATTACCACACAGTATGTCACAAGGATATAACCATAACTGATGGCCAGCAGACAAAACAAAGAGAAATTCTTCTGGTTCTGAACTTGATCTAATATAAAAAGGCATAGGAGCTATACAGGGATTAGTCTAATAGTTCGGTTCTGAGATTATGCAAATGCATTTTCAGAAGATCATGTCATTATCTCATGGGAACTGCATATGATACTATTTGAAAGTGTACTAAGAGAACCAACCACATTTGTCAAATAAAATATTAAGCAACATACACAGCACATAAAAATGGGAGCAAAAGTAGAGCTGCCACTGTCATGATTTATAGAAAACAAGGATGTAAATGTTAGAAAAACACCACAGCTTCCCAAATTAAATGAGAGCAGAAATAAAAATGAAAAAACATATTAACTTAATTAGCCAATCGCAACAAATGGGAGAAAAAGTTATCCAATGGTGAAGCAGGCATTTCAGATAACTTTATAACAAGAGACGTAAAAGAATTGCAGAAAAAAAAAGCACAATAAGATTCACACATAAACTGGTAGTTCATGTAAAAGAGCCCATGTATTTATGGTCGGGATTTTGGGAAGGAGAAAATGTAAAAATGTGACACATTTGAGTATTGAGCAAACAACTCCTGATTTTGACAAGCAAAATACAAACTTTGAGAATTTGGGTTCTCGAAGTCAAAATCGTACCTTTATCGATACCATCTTTATCTTGAAACTATCATGAGCCTCCAAATCCTATGAATTCTTCAGGAACAACCGAAAAAACACATCAAAAGAAATTTAATTACAGTTATGTAATTAAAGAAGTCTTACAAAAATATAATCTTCAAAAAACAAGAAATTGAAAGGCAAAAAAGGAAAAGGAAGAAGAGGCTCAAATTCACCACTTCCAGAAGTTCCTCGCCTATTGCTAGAGAAGCTGACACGCAAAGAAGAGAAGAAGAGTAATTTCACAACTTGCCCATCATCTCATTAATATACATGCACACAAAAAAGAGGAGAAGATCCCCGCGCCTCTTCTCCGATGGTGATGACCTCTCCAACTTACAATGAATGCAGCTCAGGTGCCAGCAATGTAGCAGACCTTCCACATATGTCTCGCCTATTGCTAGAGAAGATGGCATGCAAAGAAGAGAAGAACAATTTTTAGAAGTCACCCTTGTTGCATGAATATTCATACAAAAATAAATCCGTACACAAAAAGCGAAGAAGAAAAGGAGAAGGAACAATGCTTGAAAGGTAACTGAGAAATCACTATAGATGCTCACCTCCTCTCTCAAGTAGAAAGCTAGGAGAAAGGAGAGGTGGAAGGCTGAGCCTTGTTTACCAACATATAAGAACCAGCTCTTTGAGAAGGCGATTATCCATCACATTGTATGCCCGCCCATGCTCCTAATTCTTGGAACCATTATAAGTACCATTTTGAACCTTATGTCTTACATGAAAAGTTAACATAATCTGCGGCATTAGATAAACAGGTCTACTGCAATAAATAAATAAGGTTTACTGCAAATCCGAATATGACTCAGAGGGTACCCTCTCAACTCACAACCTACCAATGCTTTCAAATCAAGATCTGGTCAGAACAGGTCAGCAACAAATGGATAATTTAATCTAGTATACTAGTCTAAAAATTGGTGTCCAGCACTATTGATGCTTGTTCAACGTCAATAACAGACCAAAAAGTTAATCTGATTCAAGAACACAGCCTTAAGCAATAAAAGTAATACTCTGACAAATTGTTGGCAAATAAATCAAAATATACTTACAAACTTCAAGAAATACTGCAATCGAACAGTTTTTCGACTTGAGCATGCTGTTCCACCAATCAAATATGCTTGCTAAAGAGACATCAATGGTTAGGATTTATCGAAGACAATTTCCACAGAAAATCACGAATCTAGCCCCTATAAGATGAGATGACCATGAGTTGTAATAGTTTATTTGAAGGCTATCACCGGAATGAGTAAGGATGCTGTCATCATTGCCCAAAAGGTTCGGACTTTTGCTGCAGCATAGGGATCCAACCATGGAATGCCGTACCGTACCGCCGTACCCGGTACGTACCTAGACCGGTACCGGAACGGATAAAAACCGGTATTTTCCGATTTTTTATCCGAACCGGCCGGTACGGGTGCGTACCGGCCGTTCGGAGCCCGTACCGGCCGTACCGGCCTCGTACCGGTGTGAACGATTTTTTTTTTTAGAACCACAGCGCGCGTGTTTTGAAACTACCGCATACCGGCCGTACGGTACCGGTACCGGCCGTACGTACCGGACCGGACCGTCCAACATAGCTCAGAAGATAAATAGATAATTAAGACACAACAGAGACAAGAATAAACTTGAACAATTTTATGAGCTTGGTAAAGTTCTAGGATGATGCAGTTTTGAAGGAGCTGATGAAGTAGATTTACCATGAAAAAGCGGAATGCAGAGTGTATAATCAACATAAATTTTGTTAAAAGAATAGTGCAAAAGAGTGGCTATCCATAATTACCTAAACTACAAAGCTAACGGACAATAGAAACTCAAGCAAGTACATTATCATGTGCAACTTAGACAAAAGCTTATCTTAACCAAGTTCAAAACTTTTTGAAGATATACTGAAGAAAAGGAGAGAGGGTAAGAGACTTTACCAAGATCTCCCCACTTCTACGCTCTCCACCAAAATCTACTTTAAAATCTCTCAGAAATTCAAGAAACCCTTAAAAGAATATTGAAAAAATAATCCCAGCAACTGGAAAGCAAAGAAGGGGAAGATGGAGAAGGAGACTCAGATTCACCAATTGATCTGCAACTAATAAATCAAACGGCTGCAAACGGTTGCCTGCAGAACAACAGCAGCAGACCATCCAAGATTGCCTCACACATCAAGAGAATAGTTGCTTTCCTCTCAAATGTAGCAAAACCCTCATCCAAGAATCATCACAGCCTCTTTGCATGGAACCAAAAGCAATGCCGCTCTCCAGTTTGCGAAACAAAGAAGAAGAAGAAAAGCAAAGAGAAAAACAAAACAAAACAAAGAGAACAAGATAACAAAGAAGCACACCATCGCGGCCATTATCCACCCGGGAGACCAACAACAAGTTGAAGGAGAAGAAAGAGAAGACCAACAAATCTTGAGTAAGAGAACTAGAAGCCGACCTGGGGAAAAGATCCCACAGTGTCTCTTTTTCTCCTCCCCCATCGAACGATCGTTGCTGCTCGGCTGTCTGCGGAGCAGCAGACCTTCCAGAGCTGCTCACTCAATCGCTGCTAAAGAGCCGCGGCCAGATCTGCACCCTCTTGTCTATGATATCTGCTATCTGGTGGGGGAGGTGGACTCCTTCCGAGCCACGCATGTCTTTCGTGAGGCGAACAATGCAGCAGACTGGGTCGCCTCATTCGTAGCACACCACTCTGGAGCCGTCCTATGGAGGGGTTTCGAGCGAGTGCCGGTGGCACTAGAGCATGTTTTGCTTTTTGATTATTCTGGGCGTTTTCACGGTTTGCAGTGAGATGCCGGTACACCAAAAAAAAAAAGAGAACATAATCTCAAGCACCAAACTATTACATCCACCATGAAAGGCTTGATCAAATCATTCAAAGTTGACAGTAAGAGACAACAAAAGCAGAGAAATTACTATAACAGATCCATGAAAACACTAAAGTTATATGTCACAGTCACAAAGGCAAAATATAGCATACAAAACCACACAAATAGATGTTGGGCATTCCACAGACGTGGTGCATGCAACAACAAATAAAAGCAGGTGGACAACCAATTGAATCACCAAGGCTAACAGAGCAAAAAAAGTTTGCTCAAAATTTGATGACCATCATTCATGTCATCAAATGGAGCAAGCAATGGCAGCGAACTGAGACAACAACCAGCACAAATCTATGTACAACAACCAAGCAAAATGAGAGATATAGAAGCAATAAAATAATCCAAACTCTTTATATGAACCAGAGAAATAGTCTTAGCATCTGACGAGATAAGCCTCCAAAGAAATTCTATATAGCAACCTTTTAAGCTCAATGGTTTAGGATTTTCCATGGATTTCGTTTGATTTTGGCTATTCACATTTCTTTATTTCAGTCGGTTTTTCTAGAGAATTACATTGCATACCAAAGAATTGAGGCATGATTAATTTCGAGGACGAAATTTATTTAAGAGGAAAGAATGTAATGTCCAGGCCCGATACTAACTAGGCCCAATACTTTTGAAGCCCAGTTTAAGGGTATTTGGGCCAGGTCATTAATGGGGCCGTATTGGGCCCATGGATGGCAACCCTCACCTCAAGCCTAAGGACTGAAGTGACGGGCCCCAGCTGGCCAGTGGGGGAAGGCCAGCTGTTGGGCCCTCATCCATGCATAATGGGAGTCTTCCACCTCTCACCCTGGTTGAAAGGACAAGCCCAGCTGGCCTGAGGGAAAGGGCAGCTGTAGGCTTCCGAAGCAAGGAGGAAGGAGAGGGTGCCACCTCTCCAATAAGCAGAGTTTATTTAAACTCCCAGTTTCTTAGCTTAGGAGTTACTATACCCTCTTATTCCTTAGCCCTCTGGAGTACTAAACCATAGAAGCCAAACCCTAGAGCCGAAGGTTGAAGGAGCTAAACCTCTGAAGCCCTAGGAGAGGAAGGAGGGATTTCTTGAAGGGTGTACTGCTCGGCTACAGCCAACCCGGAGCAAAGTATGACCTGATTTACTAAAATAGGTTTAAACAAAATAAAAAGGGAGGAAGTTCCTCTGTGGAATGTTTCTTCCCTCTGTTTCAAGTTTAAACAGTAAAATAGAGGGAGGAAGAGTCTGGCACAGAGATGGAAGAAGAAATAACCTGTACTACCTTATATGATACACTGCAAAAATATTTAAAAATATGACAATTTGACTAGTCTGAATACCCTGTTACCCATGTATGAGGCTTCGTGCTATTGTGGGCGGTAGTCGGCAATAGCACGGCCGTGTCACGGATCGTGTCCGGGGCGTGACATATGTCACCTCAGTTGTGGTTATGATAAAAATAAAAAAGGGAACAGAAATACTTTGAACACAACTGCAATTAATATAACTTATGACGTGAATGCTTTAAGGCCTGCAGCATCACGAGAAGATTGAACTTAGGTGAGATCAAATGAATAATGCTTATCGAACATTGAATTAAAACAACAAAATCCAATTAACATAGCCCAAAAAAAAAAATTTGTTAGTCCGAAAATTAACTATTTATCAAAGACGGATACAATGACGGGGAGTGCAATCAACTAGCAGACCATTTCATCCACAGTTTAGACCAACAGGGACCTACAGACAGCATCTACCAAAAAAGGGTTGATCATATCATTCAAAGTTGACAGCAAGAGGTAACAAACGCAAAGAAATTACCATAATCCAACCATGAAAATACTAAAGTTATGTGTGTCTCAGTCATAGCGGCAAAAACAGCATACAAAACCACATAATGCCAACATTAAATAGATGTTCGGGCATTCCACAAACGTGGTGCGTGCAACAACATATTAAAGCAGGTGGACAACCAATTGCATCACCAAGACTACCGGACCCAAAAAAAAGTTTGCTCAAAATTTGATGACCATCAATTACGTATCATCAAACAGAGCAAGCAATGGCAGCCAACCGAAACAACAACCAGCATAAATTTATGTACAACAACCAAGCAGGACGAGAGATATAGAAGCAATAAAATAATCCAAACTCTTTCTATGAAGAACTAGAGAACTAGTCCTAGCATTTAACGAAATAAGCATCCGAAGAAATCCTATATAGCAACCTTTTAAGCTCAATGGTTTAGAATTTCCCGTGGATTTAGAACGTCAGAGATCATTTCACATGCCAGAACAATATAGAACATAACCTCCAGAACCAAATTAGACGGAGTCCCACCAACAACCAAGAATACCAAATGTAGATTGAACAAACACCGATCAAAATATTATCTCACTATCATTCAAGTCCAGAGAGAACTTAAAGCAAAGTTAACAAAATAAAATATCTGAACCAAGTTCAAAACTTTTGAAGATATACTGAAGAAAAGGGAGAGAGGGAGAGAGACTTTGACCAAGATCTCCCCATTTCCTACACTCTCCACCTAAATCTACATTAATCTCTCGAAAACACAACCGTAAAAAAGAATATTGAAAACAAAAATCCCAGCAATTTGAAAGCAGAGAAGGGGAGATGGAGGGGGGCTCAGATTCACCGATTGATCTGCAACTAATAAATCAAAATGGCTGCAAACAGTTGCCTGCAAGATTGCCTTGCCGTCAAGAGAATAACTGCTTTCCTCTCAATTGTAGCGAAACCCCTGCAAGAATCATCACAGCCGCCATGTAAAGAACCCAAAAGCAGCGCCGCTCTCCCAATTTGGGAAAAAGAAGAATAAGAAAAGCAAAAGAGAAGGCACATAAACAAAGAAAGAGAAAAAGATAACCAGAAGCACAACATCATGACCATTATCCACCCGGAGACCAACAAGTAGAAGGAGAAGAAGAAATAGAATACCAGCAAATCTTGAGAAAGAGAACTAGAAGCCGACCTAGGGAAAAGATCCCACAATGTCTTCTTCTCCTCCCCCCATCTAACAATGGCTGCTGCTCGGATGTTTGCGGGACAGCAGACATTCGAAAGCTGCTCGCTCTACCGCTACTGAAGAGAATATAACCTCCAGCACCAAACTATTTCATCCACAGCTTAGAGTTTAGACCAACAGTGACCAACAAACAGCATCCACCTTGAAAGGCTTGATCATATCATGACAGGAAGAGGCGACAAAAGCACAGAAATTACTATAATACATCTATGAAA